>NC_069503.1:248400284-248622784 GCF_027579735.1 Bombina bombina
CTGCAGGCCCCTTGAGTTAGGAAGTTGGCCGTCACTGACCTAGATATTTAGTGCTATGGCAAAACAAGTACCTGTCTATATCTGACATCTAAAAAAAACAGAATCCTAATGTCAGAATGTTATAGCATCAGTAAAATATACATTTATTGCAACAATAATTTTTCTTTAAAACTTTTGATTCTTGCATTGATTATTTTCAGAGAGTTGGTGGTAGCATCCGCCCATGGAAACAGATGTACACTATTTTACGGGGTCCGTCACTATATTTGCACAAAGATAAAAAAGACCAAACTGGAAACTCTTCATCTCAGTCTGACGATGAGCAACCTATTTGCATAAACGGCTGCTTAATAGATATATCCTACAGTGATACAAAGAGGAAGAATGTATTTCGTCTTACAACATCTGACCGGGAATACCTATTTCAAGCAGAAGATAGAGACGAAATGCTTACTTGGATTAAATGCATACAGGAGAACAGCAATTTAAATGATGAGGTACTATAAGAGTAGCTTATTAACTTTTGCTGCACATCCTATTGTGCATTTATTTATATGTATTGCTTTCGATTTTATTTTATATGCACAGATGAGATTGCCCTTGAATCTGTTTCATTTTACCGCCAGTCAATTTGTCTTTCTAAGAATAGTTTCATTTCTTGTTGCCAATTCTGAAATGTAAATTGAAGCTATTGCTGGCAATTCTTCAGTAATTTAGACATGTGCCTTTTATGTTTAGGTAGATTAGTTATGTAATATTAGTTTAGTGACCCAAGGTTCATTTGTTATATGTACTTGTGTATATAAACATGCATTAGTTCTAACTAGTTTCATAGATGGGTTTACGTTGCATTTTTCTTCTGTTATAGAAGAAGAAGAAAAAAATATCATCATTAAGGGGATGCTAAAGTCAAAATTTTAAAGTGCCATAAAGCATGTTGAGATCTGTGCATATCCTAAAAGGGCTAATTAAGTAAAACTAGTTTGCATACAAAATTGTTTAAAAATTGCTGGCAAGTATTTTAAAATAATTTTCAAAAATAAGCAGATACTTAAATAGCCATGCTGTCTGGAGCAGTCTACTCCACCCCCACAGTTCACAGCTTCTATGCATGCTCCAGCAGATAATCCCTGTTCGCTTTTGCCTTCTAGCAAAACAACAATAGATATAGATACAGCCATAGAAGGAAATGTGTGGGGGGGGGAGATAGAGCTTTGCAATTCGGAAACTTAAAAGAAAGGGTTAATGGCGAGGCACTGCAGTAGAAATTTGCAGGTAAAGTAATTAAAGTACTTATTATATTTTGTCTCTATTCCAACTTGATTTATGTCCCTTTAAACTTTGAATGATTCACATAGACCATGCAATTGAAAAAAAAATTACTTCCATTATCAAATTGTGCACGTGTCTTTTTATATACACACTTTAAAGGGAAATGAAACACCTAGTAAATGCAAGATACAATGATTCATTCAAAGAAAAGATAAGTCTGAGAAAAACATGTAGATGTATTTTTTAAAGTTTCATTAGCTGTTTAAATATTGACAAAATAAGTGTAAAGTTTTAGTGTCTATAAAACAATGGGAGCTGCCATGTTGTAACTTTGGTTTCCTTCTCTGCTGTGGCCAATTAGGGACAGTTGTAAATAGGTCACTAGAGTGTGCAGCCAATGAATGTGTGCAATATAACCGTTTTTTGCACTTCCATTTCTAACAGGAACTGAAAAGCTCACAATTTCAGAATTGAATTACAGGAAAAGGGGACAAAATAAATAATGAAAATATATTGCAGTTTTATATAAATAAATATATATAATTTATAATTGTATCTTACCATCTCAAAGTGTTTGTCCCTTTAAGGGTACTGCTCCCACTGAGCATGTGCAAGAGTTCAGTCTATGCATACGAGTCTGATTCTTTTATGGCTGTCACATGATACAGGAGGCAGGGAAATGGAAGACATTTTGAAATTTGTCAGAAAGAAATTGTTCTGATCATTTGAAAGTGTTATTGTATTGTCTTTTTATTATGCATATGTTGATTGTTATTCTACTGTATTTAATGGTCATTTAAAGCAGAAGTCTGCAACCTTGGGCCCCCAGATATTTTGGAACTACAGTTCCCATGATACTCTGACAGCCTAAAGAGCGTGTCAGCATCATGGGAAATGTAGTTCCAAAACATCTGGGGGCCCAAGGTTGCTGACCCCTGCTTTAAAGGAAAATTAAATACAGTAGAATAACAATTAATAAATACACAATGCAAAAGCACAGAGTTTGAATTTTAAATGAGTAGATTGTTTTCTGACAAATGTCAGTTACATTTTCCTTCCTAATGCATCAATGCAGCCAATCACAAAATGCATAAACATTTATCCTGTGAATCTTGCAAATGCTCAGTAGAAGCTGGTGCCTCAAAAGTGTGCATATAAAAAGACTGCACACATTTAGATAATGGAAGTGAATTGGAAAGTTGTTTAAAATTGTGCTCTATATCTGAATCATAAAAGTTTCAATTTGACTTGATTGTCCCTTTAAGAAAAGTGTCTATTTGGGGTAGTTTTCACTGTGGCTCTCTGACTGGAGCTTGACAAACATTTGTATTCCTTTATTTAGGTACTCGGGCAGTGGTGCACACTTGAGAACCTTACTTGTGGTTATCTACTGAATTAGGGGGTACTTTATCCTGAGACCTGCACAGACCTGCATATTATTCCCCACAGTTATAACAATGCCGTGTTTAGTTCTAGTAGTTACTTGCATTTAACATTTCATTTTAAACCAACATCACTAATATATACAAAATGTTGTGTGTTTGTTAATCCAGCTGAAGTACTACGTGTGTCCTCACATCTTTAAAATACTTTTTTTATTATTATTTTATTCTAGCAACCGGGCCAAGCAAGCAGGGATCTTATTAGCAGAAGAATCCAAGAGTACAACACAATGATGAAGTAAGTATCGCTAAAGAAATTTAACAATTTTTGTTTTATACTTTGTTGTGGGATATTACTTGATTTTCTTTAAAACTAGCACAGTTTTCTCATTGGCTCACAAGTGCAGCTCCCAAAGATCTATTGGTCGACCATGACACTATCCATGAACTTAATGAATGCAACAAAGAAAGTAAAATGAAATTGATTTGTTTTTACAGCTCCTCCAGTAACAAAACCGAACCATCCCCCAAAACACCTCGACCGAGTCTGACCTTCAGACACACTTTCCTGGGGACTAAAACTGAAGGAAGGCTGCAGAGCCCTCACTCTCCAAAGCAGGATTCAGACCGTAAACTCCTAAATAAAGGTTTGCGCTGCGGAATCTGTTGGCACTCTGCAAATAACTGATAATAATAACAACATATTGTATAATCAAAAGCGCATTCGCCTCCTGCTTTTGATTGGTTGCTTTACTGTATAGCTCCTCTTACCAGTGCTATGTAAGAGAACTTCCTTGGCAATGTATGTGTGTGTAACAATGTTACACGTTCTTCTGTTGTTTGCCGTTTTTTTTACACACCTGTTCTCTCTTACTCCTGAGAATCCCTCATTAGAATATTAGACTCATTTTACCAAAATAAGTGAGCTGGGACTGTCTAAACCACTGTGAGATGTAGCTACTACTTTAGTACAAGTGCTAATTCATGGGTTTTCCTCTGAGCCAACTATATATACCTAAATGATGGCTTGGAATCTACTTATAGTGACAAATAGATCACAAGATTGTTGTTGCATAGCAAGCACTATTGAAAATATGGCTGAAGTTAAAAACAAATTTATAAAATGAGTTTGCACAAGTATATTTTGTACCAATTTTTCTGATTTGGTACAAGCCTGTTACAGCTTTACAAAATGTAACTCAGGTAAGAAATACATCTCAATGACTTTTTTCTCACACTAGTAAGCCTCAAATAATTAAAGGGACGTAAGCACTTTGTCCTTTCAAGACTTCTTCTTGCCTTGCAACAGATTAACGTAGCCACAGAATGTAGTGGTTTTCAGAAAAGATTAACAAATTGTTTTCTGCAGTTTTTTATCAATAACCAAACTCCCCCCACTATTTTCCGTATCTAGAGAAGCTAAGCATGACTTGTCACTGAATAGAAAAGGCTACCTTGATTTTCAGAGTTAAATTACAGAAAAAATAAAGGTACATTTATTTTTTTTAAATTGCTGCTCCTCCATAATAGTATAAAGAGTAAGTGTATAGTATTCCTGGGGCTGCAGCCATTAGGCATCTGAGCTAAAACTTGACAATTAAAACAGCTCTGTGTCTCTGAAGTTGCAGAATTCAGTGCTGATCAAAGCATTATCTAGGGGTGCCAAAAATGGCTGAGTTTGTTAAAGGGACACTAAACCCAATTTTTTTTTCTTTCATGGTTCAGATACAGCATGCAATTTTAAGCAACTTTCTAATTTACTCCTATTATCATTCTTTCTTTGTTCTCTTGCTATCTTTAATTAAAAAAAACAGGAATGTGAGGCATAGGATCCGGCCCATTTTTGGTTGAGAACCTGGGTTATGCTTGCTTATTGGTGGCTAAATGTAAGCCTCCAATAAGCAAGCGCTATCCATGGTGCTGAACCTAAAATGGGCTGGCTGCTAAGATATACATTCCTGCTTTTAAAATAAAGATACCAAGAGAACAAAGAAAACTGATAATAGGAGTAAAAGGGACACTCCGGTTTTATTACATTTTCATGATTCAGATACAGCATGTAATTTTAAACAACTTTCCAATTTACTTCCATTAAAACAAATGTGCACAGTCTCTTATATTTACACTTTTTTGAGTCACCAACTCCTACGTATATGCATTTGTGATAGGCTGATTGCTATCACATGGTACAGGGGGAGTGGAAATATACATAACTTTGAAATGTGTTAAAAAATAATCTACTACTCATTTGAAATTCAGAGTAAATGCTATTGTATTGTCTTGTTATCTTGCATCTGTTGATTATGCAAATCTGCTGTGTTTACTGC
The DNA here is from genome assembly GCF_027579735.1 of Bombina bombina. Lineage (NCBI taxonomy): Eukaryota > Metazoa > Chordata > Amphibia > Anura > Bombinatoridae > Bombina > Bombina bombina. Next base: position 248,405,266 of record NC_069503.1, read on the forward strand.
TCTATCTAAATCATGAAAGAAAAAATGTGGGTTCAGTGTCCCTCTTGCACCTCTCACCATCAGCTGAAGTATTAACAACAACCCAGCTTTGTTTCATATTCGACATTAATGCTGAACAATTTTAAAAGCCCTATTTTGATTAATGCTATTAAGCTTGCATTTCAATAGGATATGGTTTCAATATGGTGCCCGGCCCTATAGTGGATTGTACTGTAATGCATAAGAGAGCAGCATTCAATTTTTTAACATATTCTTTGCATAAATGAATTTTATATCAAAGCACTTTTAAACAGTAGAGTCACATATGTGCTCTTAAATAGATAGGGGAGTTATCTTGATTAACCAGTAAGGATTAATAAAGCAATGTTGGTGGAGAAGGACCCAAATTCACAAGCATGGCAAACAAAAGATTGTATGTTTATTTAGCCTATTAATTATTAAGGTAGTTTTTGTTATTGTTTTGTTCTTAAGATGATACCAGTCCACCTAAAGATAAAGGTACGTGGAGGAAGAATTTTCCAAGCATGGTAAGAAAGACATTTGGAGGAAAAGCAGCCGGCGGTGGTACGTTTGGGGTACGACTAGATGAATGCCCGCCAGCGCACACGAACAGAGTAAGGAGTCGTCTTATTTATTTTTTCTTTGTAGCTTACATGAGACCTGATTTTAACGTTAGGTATTTTTTTTCCTGTTTTTTTTCTATTCAGTTTGTTCCTTTGATAGTTGATATATGCTGTAAATTAGTTGAAGAAAGAGGACTGGAATATACTGGTATATACAGAGTACCAGGGAATAATGCTGCCATATCTAATATGCAAGAGGAAATCAACAAAGGATTCACAGACATTGATATCCAAGATGATGTAAGTTCTTAAACTCTATGCGCCCCTCATTTGTATTTTGCATATTTTGTGTGTGTATTTGACTTGCACGTCTTGCTGTCTAGAAATGGAAAGACCTGAACGTGATAAGCAGTCTGTTGAAATCGTTCTTCCGCAAACTCCCAGAGCCTTTATTTACAAATGGTGAGTAATCTCACATACCTAATCCATGTCTAACGTGTGACACTCCCCTGGGGCAGTCTTCCTTTGTGTGCACTTTGTTTCCTTTTATGCAAATCATTTCTCACTAAGAAACAATTTTCATAGGAAATTTGGAATGATTTATTCTGGACTCTCTGGAAGGAGTCTCACTATTAATATAAAATTCTAAACATTACTGTGAACTGTGACACAATTTTATGATTGTTTTGAGATGTAGAATATTTTAACTTCCTTTTGATTGTTAAAGGGTTACACAACACTATGGGGACATTTCTTTTGCAATTCAGACTGAGCATAACATTTTTAAAAAGTTTCTGATTTGCATCTATTATTATTTTTTTCAATTGTATTCTTTGTTGAAGAGATACCTAGGTAGGTAGCATGTCTGGAGCACTAAATGACAGGAAACAGTGCTGCCATCTATTGTGCTTGCAAATGTATAATAATATAATACAGCTACCATATTGTGCTGAAAACATGTGCACACTCCCTGGTTTTCAACAAAGGATACCAAGAGAACAAAACAAGTAATTATAGAAGTACATTGGAAATACGTCTGAATCATGAAATAAAAATGCTTGGTTTCATGCCCCTTTTAGCTACATTCACAGCTCCTGAGGCTCTATGGTGTAGGCTCACTTCACAGATTTCAAAAGCAGAAACTGCTTCTCTATTCTATCTGCCATCTCAGAGGTGGTGAGATAAATCTCCCCCGACACTCTCTTGTTAGAGATGATTGACATGCCCTGCTCCCACGCAATCAGTTGTGCGAAAGCAGGAGCGGCATTGCACAAGAGAACTCTTGTGTAATGTTGAAATGCAGCATCAAGTGGTGATTTCAGGCAGGTTCTCTACTTGAGAACTTGTCCGCCTGCAATCTTCATACATTTTCCTATATGTGACTACAAAACTGTTCTGTAGTCTTGCAATAACACTTTTAGAATACATAAGCATGTTGTTTGCTGCAATAGGTTTTTATTGGCCATAATCCACTGTTGGCCTTATCTGGACTTGTTACTGGAGAAGACATGGATAGGCATTATTATTTTGTTTTGTGGTTTCACTTCACTTTTGCTTAGGCTAGTTAGTGACTGATATGTAGCACGGTTAGACTTTTGAACTCTGACGTGTACACTTCTAATTCTCAGCATGTTTAAAAAAACAAACACATTTTCAATGTTAAATTTCAGGGAAAAGGGGGCAAAATAAATGTGTATTAAAGATTTTTTTTTTATCCATAATTAAATATTTAATATTAAAAGTCCTGTTTAAAGTTAATTGAAGATGTTGCCATATTTGGTCAGTTATAAGCAAAAGCAAGTTTGGTAAAATGTACTGTAGTATGGATTTCTTTGAGGACTTTTTCTGTGCTTTATAATTCTGACAAATACTGATACTGACTTGTACTGGGGTTATTGTTTGCTTTTCTGCCCTGTGTAGTAAGTGATTTTCAGTTTATTTATAGAGCTTATAAAGTTAACATATGCTTTATGAAACACACATATGTCAGTGTCTCTTTAATTCATTTGTTAGCCTGATCTTCGTGGGGTTTGTGTACATCATACAATCCCATACAGTGTATGAGGGGTTAAAACAGAATGCAGTCAAAATGAAGCACAGATTGTGATGATGACATCAGAGGCGCACTCTATTACAGCTTTAATATGTGTTTACTCAATACATATACGTTGTAGAGCTACACCAAGTGTGCGTTGTAAAGTTATATGAGACACGTTATATGTTACTCATACAATCCCCTTTATATACTTGTGATGCTATTACAATTCTTTATCTAAACAAACAATTCTCTTTCTGTTATAGTCATGTATTAGTTAGAATGAAGTGGCTGCTACACTGTGTGGGTGTAAATGTGTTAATATTCTTTAGCAAGAGAGGAATAAAACTTGATTTTTTTCCCCCTAGAGAAATACAATGATTTCATAGAAGCAAACCGAACAGAAGACCCAGTAGAACGACTTAAAGTCCTGAAAAACTTGGTAATGCCCTGTATTACGTATTCTACTATTCATTATATTATTGCCAGTAGATTATATCACCTATAGATCAGATTATATAGATTCCATCCATTTAATCATACAGATTGTGAGATTTAGCAGTAAATGACATGTGTAAACTCTAAAGATACTGCCACTAATTCATATTGTCCCTAGAAAATAGCCATTCAGTAGGAAGCTCTCCACAAAATGACAAATGAGTAAATGCACTTATCCTATAATACTATTTTAGTTACACCCACTAGAGAGAGAGGGGGGGGGCATTATACACAGTAGCTAAATAACATTTATAATGTATTACACTTTACCACTTCCTATAAATATACATTTCTAGGCACTAAAAAAAAATTAAAATCTTCATTGTGCTTTGATAAATAGGGTCCTTTATTTTGATATTGGCCAGAAGTCCCCCTGTAAGTAAAATACTACTTGGGATGTCATCTGAATTTACCTTGTGATTGTTCCTGGCTTGTACATAGTATGATGTAGTATTCTGAAATGTACCATTCAATGTTTTACTGTAATTAATAAATGTCTGATGGTTTTAATTTCAGATAATTAATTTGCCAGGTCACCATTATGAAACATTAAAATTCCTGTCTGCCCACCTGAAAACTGTAGCAGACAATTCAGAGAAAAATAAGGTAACTGCATTTGTTTCTTTCTCATATAAACCAGAATTGTATATAGTGGTGTTCATGGCTTTTTAATTTGCAGTCACTGAAAACAAATCTTATGTTTTTTAACTTATTGCATCTGTGCAAATTTTCTTAATAAAGCGATAACATGTCAGCTTTAAAGGGACAGTTTATTTGCTTTTACTCTTAACCACATGCATACACTCTTAATACAGGGAAAAAATGTCAGCTTTAAAGGGACAGTTTATTTGCTTTTACTCTTAACCACATTCATACACTCTTAATACAGGGAAAAAATGTCAGCTTTAAAGGGACAGTTTATTTGCTTTTACTCTTAACCACATGTATACACTCTTAATACAGGGAAAAAATGTCAGCTTTAAAGGGACAGTTTATTTGCTTTTACTCTTAAGTAACCACATGTATACACTCTTAATAAAGCAAAAAATGTCAGCTTTAAAGGGACAGTTTATTTGATTTTACTCTTAAGTAACCACATGTATACACTCTTAATAAAGCGAAAAAATGTCAGCTTTAAAGGGACAGTTTATTTGCTGTTACTCTTAAGTAACCACATGTATACACTCTTAATAAAGCGAAAAAATGTCAGCTTTAAAGGGACAGTTTATTTGCTGTTACTCTTAAGTAACCACATGTATACACTCTTAATAAAGCAAAAAATGTCAGCTTTAAAGGGACAGTTTATTTGATTTTACTCTTAAGTAACCACATGTATACACTCTTAATAAAGCGAAAAAATGTCAGCTTTAAAGGGACAGTTTATTTGCTGTTACTCTTAAGTAACCACATGTATACACTCTTAATAAAGCGAAAAAATGTCAGCTTCAAAGGGACAGTTTATTTGCTGTTACTCTTAAGTAACCACATGTATACACTCTTAATAAAGCGAAAAAATGTCAGCTTTAAAGGGACAGTTTACTGTAAATTGTTTCCCCTTTAAGGGACATGAAACCCAAATTTTTTATTTCATGATTCAGATAGAGCATGTTTTAACAGCTTCATAATGTATTTATTTTGAATTTTCTTTGTTCGCTTGATATCTTTTGTTGAAAAGCAGGGTGTTAAACTCAGCTGTGTGCACTTGTCTGTAGCATTATATGGCATCAGTTTTGCAAGAAGGTTATACATTTGCAAAAGCACTGGATAGCAGCACTATTTCCTGCTATGTAGTACTCCAGACACCTACCTAGATATCTCCAACAAATAACACCATGAGACAAAGCAAATTTTGATACCAGAAGTAAATTTATTTTTATTTATTTATTTATTTATTTAAATTGGATGCTCTGTCTGAATTGCAAAAGAAATGTTTTGAGTTTCATGTCCATTTAACTTGTTTCCAATTATACCAGATTCAGAGTTTAATATTTATTGGGGAATTGCTCCTTTAGGTTAATTTTTACTGTCTCTGCTAACTGAAACCACAACCCAGTCAAATAGGCTGAGCTTCCAGGAAGGGCAGACCTCAGAGCTTATCTATATATATATATATATATATAAGTACACAAAATCATCCTTATCTCTTTATACATAGTGAGACCAATACTTGGGGCCAATGATTTAAAGCTTTCCTCTATGGTGAGATTATTTTAGTCTCATCAGTAGTGTGCGGTCCCTCAAATAATTTGAGAAAGGCAAATTTTATCTTGAGTATTAATCATCTAGTCATGCAGAGTTCTGGATATAAAGAAGAGAAACATACATTACAATATAAGTCTAAAGACTGTGGTTTGTCTACATGCTGGTGGGTTTCTTATCTTAGGCCTAGATTTAGAGTTTGGCGGTAGCCGTCAAAACCAGCGTTAGAGGCTCCTAACGCTGGTTTTAGGCTACCGCCGGTATTTGGAGTCAGTCAGGAAAGGGTCTAACGCTCACTTTGCAGCCGCGACTTTTCCATACCGCAGATCCCCTTACGTCAATTGCGTATCCTATCTTTTCAATGGGATCTTTCTAACTCCGGTATTTAGAGTCGTGGCAGAAGTGAGCGTTAGAAATCTAACGACAAAACTCCAGCCGCAGAAAAAAGTCAGTAGTTAAGAGCTTTCTGGGCTAACGCCGGTTTTTAAAGCTCTTAACTACTGTGCTCTAAAGTACACCCATAAACTACCTATGTACCCCTAAACCGAGGTCCCCCCACATCGCCGGCACTCGATTACATTTTTTTAACCCCTAATCTGCCGACCGCCACCTACGTTATACTTATGTACCCCTAATCTGCTGCCCCTAACACCGCCGACCCCTATATTATATTTATTAACCCCTAACCTGCCCCCCACAAAGTCGCCGCCAGCTACCTACAATAATTAACCCCTAATCTGCCGACCGCAAAGAGCCGCCACCTACGTCATCCTTATGTACCCCTAATCTGCTGCCCCTAACACCGCCGACCCCTATATTATATTTATTAACCCCTAATCTGCCCCCTCAATGTCGCCTCCACCTGCCTACACTTATTAACCCCTAATCTGCCGACCTAATCTCGCCGCTACTGTAATAAATGTATTAACCCCTAAAGCTAAGTCTAACACTAACACCCCCCTAAGTTAAATATAATTTAAATCTAACAAAATAAATTAACTCTTATTAAATAAATTATTCCTATTTAAAGCTAAATACTTACCTGTAAAATAAATCCTAATATAGCTACAATATAAATTATAATTATATTATAGCTATTTTAGGATTAATATTTATTTTACAGGCAACTTTGTATTTACTTTAACCAGGTACAATAGCTATTAAATAGTTAAGAACTATTTAATAGCTAAAATAGTTAAAATAATTACAAAATTACCTGTAAAATAAATCCTAACCTAAGTTACAATTAAACCTAACACTACACTATCAATAAATTCAATTCAATTAAATACCTACAATTACCTACAATTAAACCTAACACTACACTATCAATAAATTAATTAAATAAAATACCTACAATTACCTACAATTAAACCTAACACTACACTATCAATCAATTAATTAAATACAATTCCTACAAATAAATACAATGAAATAAACTAACTAAAGTACAAAAAATAAAAAAGAACTAAGTTACAAAAAATAAAATATTTACAAACATTAGAAAAATATTACAACAATTTTAAACTAATTACACCTACTCTAAGCCCCCTAATAAAATAACAAAGACCCCCAAAATAAAAAAATGCCCTACCCTATTCTAAATTTAAAAAGTTCAAAGCTCTTTTACCTTACCAGCCCTGAACAGGGCCCTTTTGCGGGGCATGCCCCAAAGAATTCAGCTCTTTTGCCTGTAAAAAAAAACACATACAATACCCCCCCCCCAACATTACAACCCACCACCCACATACCCCTAATCTAACCCAAACCCCCCTTAAATAAACCTAACACTAAGCCCCTGAAGATCTTCCTACCTTATCTTCACCATACCAGGTTCACCGATCGGTCCTCGGAAGTCTTGATCCAAGCCTCGGAAGTGTTGATCCAAGCCCAAGCGGGGGGCTGAAGAGTGACGTCCATCCTCGGGCTGAAGTCTGGATCCAAGCGGCGACTGAAGAAATCCATCATCGGGCTGAAGTCGGAAGTCCATCATCGGGATGAAGTCTTCTATCAAGCAGCATCTTCAATCTTCTTTCTTCCGGAGCCATCATCTTCCAGCCGACGCGGAACATCCTCTTCTCCCGACGCCTACTCGCCGGCGGTTCCTTTAAATGACGTCATCCAAGATGGCGTCCATCGAATTCCGATTGGCTGATAGGATTCTATCAGCCAATCGGAATTAAGGTAGGAAAATTCTGATTGGCTGATGGAATCAGCCAATCAGATTGAAGTTCAATCCGATTGGCTGATCCGATCAGCCAATCAGATTGAGCTTGCATTCTATTGGCTGTTCCGATCAGCTAATAGAATGCGAGCTCAATCTGATTGGCTGATTCCATCAGCCAATCAGAATTTTCCTACCTTAGTTCCGATCAGCCAATCGGAATTCGACGGACGCCATCTTGGATGACGTCATTTAAAGGAACCGTCATTCGGCGAGTAGGCGTCGGAAGAAGAGGATGTTCCGCGTCGGCTGGAAGATGATGGCTCCGGAAGAAAGAAGATTGAAGATGCTGCTTGATAGACTTCATCCCGATGATGGACTTCCGACTTCAGCCCGATGATGGAGTTCTTCAGTCGCCGCTTGGATCCAGACTTCAGCCCGAGGATGGACGTCACTCTTCAGCCCCCCGCTTGGGCTTGGATCAACACTTCCGAGGCTTGGATTAAGACTTCCGAGGACCGATCGGTGAACCTGGTATGGTGAAGATAAGGTAGGAAGATCTTCAGGGGCTTAGTGTTAGGTTTATTTAATGGGAGTTTGGGTTAGATTAGGGGTATGTGGGTGGTGGGTTGTAATGTTGGGGGGGGGGTATTGTATGTTTTTTTTTACAGGCAAAAGAGCTGAATTCTTTGGGGCATGCCCCGCAAAGGGCCCTGTTCAGGGCTGGTAAGGTAAAAGAGCTTTGAACTTTTTTAATTTAGAATAGGGTAGGGCATTTTTTATTTTGGGGGTCTTTGTTATTTTATTAGGGGGCTTAGAGTAGGTGTAATTAGTTTAAAATTGTTGTAATATTTTTCTGATGTTTGTAAATATTTTTTTATTTTTTGTAACTTAGTTCTTTTTTATTTTTTGTACTTTAGTTAGTTTATTTCATTGTATTTATTTGTAGATATTGTATTTAATTAATGTATTGATATTGTAGTGTTAGGTTTAATTGTAGGTAATTGTAGGTATTTTATTTAATTTATTGATAGTGTAGTGTTAGGTTTAATTGTAGATAATTGTAGGTATTTAATTTAATTTATTGATAGTGTAGTGTTAGGTTTAATTGTAACTTAGGTTAGGATTTATTTTACAGGTAATTTTGTAATTATTTTAACTATTTTAGCTATTAAATAGTTCTTAACTATTTAATAGCTATTGTACCTGGTTAAAATAAATACAAAGTTGCCTGTAAAATAAATATTAATCCTAAAATATCTATAAATATAATTATAATTTATATTGTAGCTATATTAGGATTTATTTTACAGGTAAATATTTAGCTTTAAATAGGAATAATTTATTTAATAAGAGTTAATTTATTTCGTTAGATTTAAATTATATTTAACTTAGGGGGGTGTTAGTGTTGGGATTAGACTTAGCTTTAGGGATTAATACATTTATTAGAATAGCGGTGAGCTTCAGTCGGCAGATTAGGGGTTAATGTTTGAAGTTAGGTGTCGGCGATGTTAGGGAGGACAGATTAGGGGTTAATACTATTTATTATAGGGTTAGTGAGGCGGATTAGGGGTTATTAACTTTATTATAATAGCGGTGCGGTCCGCTCGGCAGATTAGGGGTTAATAAGTGTAGGCAGGTGGAGGCGACGTTGTGGGGGGCAGATTAGGGGTTAATAAATATAATATAGGGGTCGGCGGTGTTAGGGGCAGCAGATTAGGGGTACATAGGGATAATGTAAGTAGCGGCGGTTTACGGAGCGGCAGATTAGGGGTTAAAAAAAATATGCATGTGTCGGCGATAGCGGGGGCGGCAGAATAGGGGTTAATAAGTGTAAGGTTAGGGGTGTTTAGACTCGGGGTACATGTTAGAGTGTTAGGTGCAGACGTAGGAAGTGTTTCCCCATAGCAAACAATGGGGCTGCGTTAGGAGCTGAACGCGGCTTTTTTGCAGGGTTTTTTTCAGCTCAAACAGCCCCATTGTTTTCTATGGGGGAATCGTGCACGAGCACGTTTTTGAAGCTGGCAGCGTCCGTAAGCACCGCTGGTATCAAGAGTTGAAGTTGCGGTAAATATGCTCTACGCTCCTTTTTTGGAGCCTAACGCAGCCATTCTGTGAACTCTCAATACCAGTGGTATTTAAAAGGTCCGGCCAGAAAAAAGCACGCGTAGCTAACGCACCCCTTTGGCCGCAGAACTCTAAATCTAGGCGTTAGAGAGAACAATAGAATATTAACATTTTATTATCTCTGTCCCACCTTCCTTCTAGACCTTCTTGTTTACATAGCTTTTTTTGTAGCCAATACTTAAGTATTGCAATATTCAGTATAGGTTGGAATATAGCAGGCAAAAGTAACTATTTTGAATCAACAAAATAAAGGGAGAGGAGATATTTGTAATAAACTTAATACATTCCTGTAGGTAAAATTGGTCATTGGAAACCTATTAACAAGGAAGGGGGGAATCACAGTAAATTATCCCTTTTTTAGATTGTCTCTTCTTTTTTTTCTGGAATCTTTATGCTTTAGTGAGAGTGACTGTTCCTTAGAACACATTTATTTTTTGTCTGATACTCCTTTATGATTTTTTTTTGTGTGTGTGAATATTATATTGTGTTTTCAACTAATGGATACTTGTCATTCATTATATGTAATATTGTAATTTCTATATTTTGTTAGATGGAACCAAGGAACTTGGCAATTGTGTTTGGCCCAACGCTAGTTAGGACATCTGAAGACAACATGACACACATGGTTACCCATATGCCAGACCAATACAAAATTGTGGAAACACTTATTCAGCATGTAAGGCTGTGTATATTTCACATTTTAGTCTTTATTATTCAAATATTTTTCCCTTTCTTCTCCATTTATTGTGTTTTTATTTATTTTTAAAGCACGACTGGTTTTTCTGTGAAGAGAGTGCAGACGAGCCAATTGTAAGTACAGTCACGGTTTGTAGCAGATTTGGAAGTGTGGGTTTATTTTACAAAGGTACTTAAGAGCCTGAACTTAAGAGCAACTCCACAGTCAGATTTCTTTGCTTGAGTCTGGATTGCTTTTGCAATTGGAAAGTCTTTTCAAATCAATTATTAGTCCATGTTTGATTCTGTATTTTAAGTGCTCCAGTATTAAACTTGCTACCTGTATTAAAGTAAAAAAAACAAAAAAAAGACTTAAACACATTCAGATACATGGTGGTCTTGGAATAATTTGTTAGCCTTAGGGACACTGTACATTTTGTTCCCTTAAAAAAGTAACTACAAAGTGTGTGTTTAATTTTCTTTTATTACAACTCATTCCTGAATAAAACAGCCATCTTGTTAGGCCCATGTAGGCTCGTCCCTCTCCACCTACCAACTTCTGGGAACTATCCGTAGTAGTCCTTGAATTAGAATCCTATTATTGTCTACAACCAAATATCTCAGGCCAGTTTCATTTTACTTTTTCATGCCAGGATATTTTTCTTATCAGTTTAATTTTTGCTGTTTTATATGCATGATAGAAAATGAAGTACGCTGTCCCTTTTAATGATCAGAATGATGCATTACATTGCAGTGTGGTATGGTGATTCTGTAGCTTAGTAACAAGGCTGTTTGTGTAATGATGTTGAAGAGATCTTTGTTTATTAACTATAGACAACTGTACAGGAAGAAAGCACAGTAGAGTCTCAGCCAGTGCCAAACATAGATCATTTACTCCCCAACATTGGAAGGACTGGATTATCCCCCGGAGACGTATCAGGTAACTCTTGCCTGCGCTGACAGTGATATCCTGCGGGCTCAACTAACACTCTTTGCATAGTTTCATATCTAACAGAATATTGTCTATGTTTTTCTGAATTATTGTCTTTTCCGCAAATGAATTTGCTCTTAATATTGTAAGTCTTGTTTTGTTACACAGTTGCCGTCCCACTAAATACTAATGTTTAAATTAGTTACAGCATTGTATTCTTCCACTAATGCTTGCAACAGCCATTTGTTTAATGTGACAAAGGGGTTAATTGTATAGCTAAAGTCCTGCTCGGGAGCCGCAGTGTATCCCTGCTTCTGAGAAGGGTACAACTGTAAGCCAATCAGAAGCAACATATGCATGTAGCTGCCAATCACTGGCCATGACCTGCAGCTCAGCGGAGTGTATGCTGTGGGAATGCTAAGCACACGAAGGTGAACATTAGTGCAATAAGAGGATGTTATTTTTTGCACTAGTATTACCCTTTATCTGTACAGTATATTACTACGCTGCTACATAGACGTAAATAGTTTTTCAATTGCCATTTTATAGTTTTACATTTTTAAAAGGATAAAATGTTTTCTGCAAAATAAAACTAACCGCATGTCATTGTTTGTTCTGACCAATATTATTGTGTACAGTAGAATATCTGTAGCTTTTGAGAGAATGACAATTTAAGAGCGGTATTGCATTTTTTGGCCACTCCGTACAATGAAAAGACATAGACCCGCTCTATGCTTTGTGCGACTTGATTAATTGTTTAATCCATTTCTTGCAATACTGCTGATCAGTAAATGTATTTGTTTTATCCACTACAAGATATTTTATGTGTACTAAAGTTACTCTTCCTTTTTGTTTTCTCCCACTTTGCCACCCTTTTCTTGGCTAAGTACTAGTATCACAGGCACTTTTAGCAAATTTCCCCTATCTGCTGTTGCATTAACCTAGCATGTTATGCACCACATTATTTTAGCTCTAGATGATGATTTTAGTTAAAGGGTTGTTTCTGCTTTTACTAAACACAAGACATTTCATACTGATATTGAAACAGGCGAGATGGGAGGCCTTTATCACACAGTGATGTCAATAGTGGATTCTATGATGACAGTAATGGACAGCTGGAACTGTAGGAAGAAGGAGGACTGTTGTCCGCATTGTAGCTGCCTTGTCTGCAGAAATCCCCGTTTTTTGTAAATGGACATTATTATTTAAAAAAAGAAAAGAAAAAAAAAAAAAAAAGAAAAGAAAATCTGCACTGTAAATTTTCTGTTCAGCGTATTTTAAACAGATCAATGCTACTTTCTTAAAGTCTTTCTGCCGTTTCTTGTTATTTCTGAAGCAGACCCTGAGGAGAGATAGCATGGTATGGTCTTAGTTTCTGTAGTCATAAGCATTAGCCATGTGTCTTTAAGGGGTGTGGCATGGGGCTTAGCTCTTGAGTTAAAATGACAGAGTTCTACCAAAAAAATCATACAAATTGACTTTTCTGAGCCTTTAGCTTGGCCCCCTTCTGCCCTCTTTTATATTTGTCTAGTATCTGTTTTCTTTCCCCTATAGTAAAAGTTTTGGTGTTCATTTTCCATCCCATAATGGCAACAGAGCAGCCAACGTATTTTATTTATCTGTATAACCTGTGAGATGTCCTGCTGAAACGAAAGCCTCCTTTCTCTACACGTTGGCAATCAGCAATGATTTCTCCCTTTTGGCTCTGCAAATTAAACTCAAATTTTGAAGTTCAATGAAACCAAGAAATTTAATGAAAGGGTTCAAATTTGTAGTATAGATTAGAACATATGTTCAGTTCAGGTTCAGTCAATTTAATGATATGTACTTAAAAAAAAAAAAAAAAAAAGATATCACTGCGCGTGAACAGATATACAAACATCAGTGTTTCTGTCTTTATTTTAAAGAACAGGGTTCCTTTGCCATTCTTCTCATTGAGCTGGTTGTGCCTACAAATTCACAGCATCCTTTCATGCCGGTGGCTTTCTGTGGTGCGGCTTGCATTTTTGTGAGCTATGACTATCCCCTTTGTTTTCCTTTGCTTTTATACATTTCGTTCTGTGCTTGTCCTTTCATAAAGCCGAGCATTATCTGTCACCATTGCTTTGTTTTTGTTTTTCTCTTCTAAAGTTAACAATTTTCTTGTTTAACTTTCCCCAGATTCCGCTACTAGTGACTCGGCAAAATCTAAAGTAAGTTGCTTTAATCATCTCATTTATTCCTTAGTTCACATTTACCAAGGTGCTTTCAACTGTCAAAAATAAGATATTAGAAATCCTTTATGCATCTTAAAATCAGTCATTTACTACTTAAAACTTTAAAAATTATTTAGGTCTAAAAGTTTTTTTTAAAGGGCCATTATACACTCATTTTTTCTTTGCATAAATGTTTTGTAGATGATCTATTTATAAAGCCCATAAAGTTAGTTTTTTTTAAAAAATGTATAATTTTGCATAACATTGCTCTGATTTTCAGACTCCTAACCAAGCCCCAAAGTTTTATTTGAATACCGTCAGCTACCTTCTCCAGCTTGCTCCTGTTTGTGTAAAGGGTCTTTTCATATGCAAAAGAAGAGGGAGGGGGGGTGTCTTATTTCCCACTTGCAGTGGGCTTTCCAGCTACCTTTTTAACAGAGCTAAACTGAAAGCTTCTAAGTACGTTTTTAAACCATTTTATACTGGATTTTTATATCAGTACCTGTGCATCTTATTCTTTATAGTAGTGTCTATTACATGCAGTTATATGAAAATGAGTGTATACTGTCCCTTTAAGTAATTAAAGGGACAGTCTACTATAGAATTTTTATTGTCTTAAAAAATACATAATCCCTTTATTACAAATTCACCAGTTTTGCATAACCAACAGTTATATTAATATACTTTTTACCTCTGATTACCTTGTATCTAAGCATCTTCTGACAGCCCCCTGATCACATGACTTTTTATTTATTATCTATTGACTTGCAGTTAGTTCTGTGTTGTGATAACTCTTAAATAACTCCCCGGGCGTTAGCACAATGTTATCTATATAGCCCACATGAACTAGTAGTATCCTGTTGTGAAAAGCAAACAAAAAAGCATGTGATTAAGAGGCTGTCTATAGTGGCTTAGAAATGGGCAGTAATTTAGGGGTTTAAAGGTTATAAAGTATATTAATCTAACAATGTTGGTTGTGCAAAGCTGGGGAGAAATGGGTAGTAAAGGCGTTATCTATCTTTTTAAACAATAACAATTTTAGTGTAGACTGTCCCTTTAACTCTGTTTTCACACAACCATTACTGCACTCATTTACTGTGCTTCCACTTAGTCCTAACTAGGGTTGCACCGATACCATTTTTTTAAGACCGAGTACAAGTACCGATACTTGTTTTCAAATACTGACCAATACCAACTACCGATACTTTTTTTTTTTATGTCATGTGACAGTTTACCAAGCACAATACAGACTAATTATTTAAGATTCCTTCTTTATAATTATGAAGGACTGTAGCTCAAAAGACATTATGAAATAATAAAACAGGTTTTATTTGTCACAAAGTTCACAGAACATATTTAGAAATAAAAATATTACAATAAAATATATTAACAACAATAAATAGCAAATATAAAATTGCAAACAACCAAAAGTGCCATACAGTAAAAAATAGAACAGAATACTGTTTAATCATGGTGAACAACACTATGGGCTAGATTACATTTGACTGGTAAGCTTTACCAATGCTCTCAATACACGTCCTACTCCATTAAAGGCTATGGAGTTGGAAATGTGAACAGAGCATTGGTAAAGTTTACCAATCAAATGTAATCTAAATCTAGTCCTATAATTGCAGGATGAGTGTTCATTGGGATTAACTTAATTTTTCCTATGAGTACTCTTCCTGCAATGATATAAGCTAAGATGTTCCTCAGAGTACAGTATGTTTTGAACATAATTGTGCAAGATGAGAACTAGCAGTATAAAAAGGCAATATAGCAATTACAATGATTGTTCAAAAGTTAGTGGCAAGTTCTTTTTAAGGAACAGAACAGAAGCCTCTCTGCATGTTCAGCTATAAGTCTGTTTTTGCTATCAGTAAGGAGGTTCAACTTTCCACACTACTGCATGGGGCAGAAAGATATTTTTGGGCCATTTTAGCCAGAGCTGGAAATCTCAGTTTATTAACTGCCCAGTACTTCAGGGGTTTGTCTGAACGAGGTACAGTGATCTCTCCTACAATAATACAATTAAGAGCAATTTGTATTGGCAGAACAGTAGTAAACAATTTGTAGTTTATTCTCCACTCCAGCTTTAAATGAAATGGGAACATGCAGTTTGAAAAAAAAACACCACAAGATAACATATAGGTAGTAAGTGGAGGTATCGGTTTAAGTATCAGTGCATTTGCACGAGTACAAGTACTCATGCAAGTACTTGGTATCGGTACCGATACCGATACTAGTATCGGTATAGGTGCAACCCTAGTCCTAACGGTACAAGGAACACTTAAAGGGGTATGAAACCAACATTTTTTCTTTCATGATTCTGATAGAGAATAATTTTTTTGGAAAAGTTTCCAGTTTACTTCTATTATCAAATTTGCTTTGTTCTCATGTTTTTCTTTGAAGAGATACCTAGTTAGATAGTGTGCACATGCCTGAAACTCTACATAACAGGAAATAGTGCTGCCATCTAGTGCTCTTGCTAATGTCTAATATTGTTGCAAAACTCCTGCCATGTAGTGCTGCAGGCACGTGAACACTTCTGGGCTTACCTTCATGCTTTTCAACAAAGGAGAACAATTAAACAAAGAAACATTTGATAATAGAAGTAAATTAGAAAGCTGTTTAAAATTGCATGCTCTTTCTGAAACACTGTTTATGTCCCTTCATCACCTTGCATTTTTGTTGTTTTGCTATAGAATAACATATGTATGCCAAGTGTAAACTTGTTAAAACAAATTGTTTGCTGCAGTTATTTATAATATTTAAGCTCCTCCCATCACTTGCCTTATTTAGAGGAGCCAATGGAGACTTGTTAGTGAAGTAGACAAGGTCATTATGTTGGTAAATATGAATTGTGTTGCAATAAGTTGTATAACCTCCCCTTTGATGAGGACATATATGAAGCAGGGTTAGCCTTAAGAAGTCTGTAGTGTGTATTTCCAGTTCTGAGACTTCCACAATTTTAAGACTTAAATTACATGACACATGGGGGCAGACTTAAACATTGTACATTACTATTTCAAAATGTTTACTGTCCCTTTATTTAAGGACCATTACATAACATTGAATTGCATAATCAACTGCATAATAAAAAGAAAATGCTGTAACACAAACTCTGAATTTTGAATGAGCAGTAATTCCTTGCATCATGTTACCACCATTAGCCAATCATAGACTTGTATATGTATATACTGTGATCACTTGCACATACCCAGTAGGAACGTGTTCCTCAGTTTACATATAGTCTATTAGAAGCATTGCTTTGATAAGTAAAATATTCACTAAATGTTCCTCCTTCCTTCTTTTCCCAGGGTTCTTGGGGATCTGGAAAAGAACAGTACGGCAGAGAATTGCTTGTGTCCTCCCTCTTTGCTGCAGCAAGTCGCAAGAGAAAGAAGCCAAAAGATAAACCCCAGCCAAGCAGTTCGGAAGATGAGCTTGATAACGTATTTTACAAAAAGGAGCAAGTGCATGTAGAGCTTATCAAATCAGATAACTGTGAAGACGAGTCGATAGAAGATATTGACGTGCTTAGAAAGTCCAAGGGATTGACAATGGAAGAGAAGGATGACAGCAAAAACTCCTTGCAGATCCCTAAAGATAATTATCTGAGGAAAGATAATAAACCATCTGACGTTACGGTTTCCTGCCCCAAAATATATACAAAATCTCCAAACTTGGATCATAAGCTAAATGTGCCATCAGATGATAAAAAAATATTCACTTCCCAAAGCAACCTTCTAGTAGATGAAAGCATGTCTGACTCTGGAACTATGCTTAGTATTTCATCCCAAACCTCTCTGTACAGGTCAAAACCGAAGATAATTAGTCCTGAAATGAAAAGCAGTGAATATTTATCGGCGGAAGTAAGTTCTATAACCTCAGACTATTCAACAACATCATCAACAATGTATATGACAGGGTTGGATTTGAATATGATCAGCCCTGAGGTTCAGTCTGTAGCAGAAAGCAAAGGAGATGAAGCAGATGATGAGCGGAGTGAGTTAATCAGTGAAGGTCGACCTATGGAAACAGACAGTGAAAGCGATTTTCCTATTTTTGCTTCAAGCGCTGCCTATGATAGGCAGCAACGAAACAAAGTAGAAATAACTCCAAAAAGTAGTCGGAGAAATTCGGACGGAAGTGTAAGCTGCACTGACGGGAGTTCAACACCAAGGCTGGATAGCCGCCGCTTTAGCTCTCATAAACTTATTGAATGTGATACTTTATCTAGGAAGAAGTGTAACCGACAAAAGACAGACAGTGAGTGCTCAGCTGATAGCAAGAGCGAGGAGACAACTATAGCTTCAAATGTGATAGATGTAACTAAAAAAACAAAGCCCTCTGGGAATATAGATCTGACAGCAAAAAGTGATTCTGAAAAACAGGAGCTTGCATGGCGGCTAAAAATTACAGACAGACTGAAAATGCGTCTGAAAGCTTCAGCAGATGACATGTTTGGAGTAGGAAGTCAAAAAGCACAGGCAGCTGAAAATAGGAAGAAAAAAAATATCAGACGGCGGCACACATTGGGGGGACAAAGAGACTTTGCTCAGATAAGTGCACTAAATGCCTGGAAAATCCATGAATCTGAGAGCGGTGTTAAAGGAGTGGAACTCTCTGCTGTGGATCGGTTAAAACCAAAGTGTCCATCACAGGACCTCTCTATTTCAGATTGGCTCGCACGAGAACGTTTACGCACTAGCACATCTGAACTCCATTTGGTTGAACCCGTAGAGCAGATTTTTGAGCACACTAGTTTACTGGATTCAGCAGTGCCAAATCCACCCACATCATCTTCATCACAAATAAATGCCCCCATCAGTAGTGGTGGAGCTGAAATTCCATCCCAATTAACACCTCTATCAGTTGACCAACTAAATGGTGAAAGCTACCAGAGCAAAAACAAAAACAACTTTAGCGCTGCTGTTGATGCCCACCCTCATAAACTTTCTGGTACTCAAGTGGTCAGATCTAGATTCTACCAGTACCTTTAATACCTTAATTACAAGAGAAAATGAATAGCATTTAGTTTATTTTCTGTGTATATTGACTTTTTTTTTGTGCAGCCTTTATATGGGCTGAATTTATTCATAGGCACTGTGGAAAGTCTTCACAGAGCTTAGCTACAGCCACAGGAACAGAATTTTAGTTGTAAATCTGAGGAAGTTGTTTGCTTTCATATTGTGCATTTAAAATTTTACCTATGCCATTAGATAACAAAGAGGTTTCTTTTTATTTAGTCACTAAGAAAGTGCCTCATCACAAATTCATTCATTTTAATAGGGTGCCATAAAATTTCATTAGAATTGGGAGATATGTACTGTGAGCAAAGATTTTACCGGTAACCATTTTCATTACATTTTAAAAAAAACATTTTAACACATAGATTCAGAGCTTCCGTTCTTTATGCATTCCAGTTGAATCTCTGAGTTTTATATACAAACTTTTAATACAGTTTTTGAGTTTTATGTGACTTGAATTTTTAATCTTTCTGTAAGATACAGTAAGTAACTGTATATATTATGTGTATCTTTTCTTCAGATACCAGATTTGATATAAATGTTGTAACATAGGCATGTAGATAGTGAACCATGGATAAAACTGGTTTCTTTTATTGAAAAGAATATAATTCTGCATGAAGACCTACTAGATTCTTGTATCATGCCTGTGTGCAAACCAACTTTAAACACTGGAAATAAAATTTGTTTTGGTGATTTATTTTTTTAACTTTATTTCAGATTATAAAGTGTTCATTCCATTAGTTTTTTTGAAAGTTTGTTTAAACGTTTATTCCTGTAGTATTACTCTGCAGAATATTCGCTTGCACAAGAAAACAAATCTAAAATATTTAATGTTTTTTTTTTCTTTTTCTAAAACGCCACATTAATGCAGTTAGCTTCTTTAGGAGAGGGTCAAATCTCTAATAAAAACAATATTTTCTTCTTATGTATATATTTGCTTTCTTTTTTTATTTAATGAACTGTTAACCAAAAATGTCTGGTACTAATGCCACTGTGAGGAATAGTCGTTGCTTCAAAATATGTATATAAAAAAATTCAGAGCAAGGTCATAGCTTTAAAGGGACACAATGATTCAGAAAGAGCATGCAATTTTAAGCAACTTTCTAATGTACTCCTATTATAAACTTTTCTTCATTCTCTTGCTATCTTTATTTAAAAAGAAGGAATGTGAAGCTTAAGATCTGGCCCATTTTTGCTTCAGAACCTGGGTTATGCTTGCTTATTGGTTTGCTAAATGTTGCCACCAAAAAAGCAAGCGCTTTCCAGGGTGCAAAACCTAAAATGGACTGGATCCTAAGCTTTAAATTTCTGCTTTTTAATTAAAGATAGCAAGAGAACGAAAAAAAATTGATAGTAGGAGTAAATTAGAAATTTGCTTAACATTGCATGCTGTATCTGAATTATGAAAGAAAACAAATTGGGTTTAGAATCCCTTTAATGAAGGGAAAACTGTAACAAAAAATCCATATAGCTTGAAGTGTAATGGTAGAAACCTTCTGATTTGTCATGTGTTGCTCTAACTGTTCAAAAACACATACTCAAAATGGTACAAATATCTGAAGTCACAGCCATGCACCCTTCTCCAAATCCTACATTAATGCCACTATAAAGATCATTTTGGTTGTTGAGACTATATCACCTGCTGACATTACAAATTTTTTTTTAGAATATTGAAATCTGAAAAAAAATGTTTCCAATATACAAAAGTGAGTACACCCCTCATATTTTTGTAAAAATTGTATTATAACTTTTCATGTGACAACACTGAAGAAATTACACTTTGCTACAATGTAAAGTAGTGAGTGTAAATTTGCTGTTCCCTCAAAATAACTCAACACACATAACTCAACACACAGCCATTAATGTCTAAACTGTTGGCAACACAAGTGAGTACACCCCTAAGTGGAAATGCCAAAGTGTCAATATTTTGTGTGGCCAACATTATTTTCCAGCACTGCCTTAACCCTCTTGGGCATGGAGTTCACCAGAGCTTCACAGGTTGCCACTGGAGTCCTCTTCAACTCCTCCATGACGACATCACAGAGCTGGTGGATGTTAGAGACCTTGCGCTCCCCCACCTTCCGTTTGAGGATGCCCAACAGATGCTCAATAGGGTTTAGGTCTGGAGACATGCTTGGCCAGTCCATCACCTTTACCCTCAGCTTCTTTAGCAAGGAGGTGTGTTTAGGGTCATTATGTTGGAATACTGCCCTGCGGCCCTGTCTCTAAAGCTCTGCTTCAGTATGTCACAGTACATGTTGACATTCATGTTTCCCTCAATGAACTGTAGCTCCCCAGTGCCGGCAGCACTCATGCAGGCCCAGACCATGACACTCCCACCACCATGCTTGATTGTAGCCATGTCACACTTGTCTTTGTACTCCTCATCTGGTTTCCTCCACACACTCGACACCATCTGAACCAAATAAGTTTATCTTGGTCTCATTGGACCACAGGACATGGTTCCAGTAATCCATGTCCTTAGTCTGCTTGTCTTCAGCAAACTGGGGGCTTTCTTGTGCATCTTCTTTAGAAGAGGCTTCCTTCTGGGACGACAGCCATTTTGATGCAGTGTGCGGCGTATGGTCTGAGCACTGACAGGCTGACCCCCCACCTCTGCAGCAATGCTGGCAGCACTATTTCCCAAATACAACCTCTGGATATGACGCTGAGCATGTGCACTCAACTTCTTTGGTCGACCATGGCGAGGTCTGTTCTGAGTGGAACCTGTCCTGTGAAACCGCTGTATAGTCTTGCCCACCATGCTGCAGCTCAGTTTCAGGGTCTTGGCAATCTTCTTATAGCCTAGGCCATCTTTATGTAGAGCAACAATTCTTTTTTTCAGATCTTCAGAGAGTTCTTTGCCATGAGGTGCCATGTTGAACTTCTAGTGACCAGTATGAGAGTGTGTGAGAGCGATAACACCAAAATTAACACACATGCTCCCCATTCACACCCGAGACCTTGTAACACTAATGAGTCACATGACACCGGGAAGAGAAAATGGCTAATCGGGCGCAATTTGGACATTTACACTTAAGGGTGTACTCACTTTTGTTGCCAATGGTTTAGACATCAATGGCTGTGTGTTGTTATTTTGAAGGGACAGCAGATTTACACTGTTATATAGGCTGTACACTCACTACTTTACATTGTAGCAAAGTCTAATTTCTTCAGTGTTGTCACATGAAAGCATATAACAATTTACAAAAATGTGAGGGGTGTACTCACTTTTGTGAGATACTGTATGACCCCCTCAAAATACCAGTTGCTACTGCAGGAGTCCAGACCATCATTTTATTACATGCTTAGCTGCTCCCCATAACATGATGTAAAAGAGATATTCTATAGGGTATTCTGCCCTGAAGGCTCAGTATTACACTAGAAATAGTATACTTTAAGCCATAGCATGGTGCAATGTATTTGTCTACTCTTAGTTCCAGACATGGTCTGACTCATTTTAAGGCAGAGGCTGTGTGTTACCGTGCAATACATTTGATGTTGTGAAAAAAATGTCTTTTAAAAATGTTGCTGTATCATTTCCATGATGCATTTATTTAAACTGCAATACTGTTGCATATAACATTATTTTGCTTTGCAACAATAGTAATTTTGGAGGAAATTTGTGTTTACCCGTTGGATGCCAGAAAAGACTGCAGTTATTTGAGTTTCTATATGCAGGAGCCCAGTATCAGGCATTCAAGACGTTAACTGTATAGCAGATTTCTTAAGATAGAGAATGATGGTGAGGGTATTCAAATCCTGGCCACAAGGCAAAGATACCCAAAATTCCACAAGCTTTGAATCCCTCTCGCCTCTCTGGTATCACAGTCTTTATCTTTACCTCCACAGGAGGTATGTCAAGAATAGATGTGCTCCAGACCTATGTGAGATCATTTTTCCCCTCACACAGCCAGGAATACATGACAGGGGAACATTGAGTACTGGAAAGTGACAGAAAAACCACCCTCTAAGAGTTATTTACAAGCCTGCCACAGGTTTCACAGGGACTTGTCTATTAGCCTTCTCCTGTTGGGTCAGTCTGTTAAAGGTGTCACAGGGACTTGTCTCTTAGCCTCCTACTGTCAGATCATCATTGTACTCCTCTGTGATCTTCTGCTGTTGATTGCACAGCACTGGATGGCCCCCTACTGGAAGCTGTCTTTTCTGCAGCTTAAGCACAGTAGAGCAGGTGCAGAATAAGGTAAGTGAAACCATTTTCATAATGCACTCACATAGCCCACAGGCTATTCGCATGTACATCTTTCTGAAGTATATCATTGCAAGGGTACATATTTATTTCAGACTGCACCACCTAGTGTATAGACAATTTTAATTTAATGTTAGTCTGGCATGTAGTACTCATTTTGAGTATATGGGGATCCTCTTTGTGAGTTTGCTTTATATTTCTTTTTCACTGGTGTTTTTCACGCTCCCTTTTCTTTCATGTAATTGGCAAGAGTCCATGAGCTAGTGACGTATGAGATATACAATCCTATCAGGAGGGGCATAGTTTCCCAAACCTCAAAATGCCTATAAATACACCTCCCACCACTCCCACAACTCAGTTTTACAAACTTTGCCTCCTATGGAGGTGGTGAAGTAAGTCTTTGCTTGATTTTTATGATTTCTTCTATGATAAGCGCTTCTAAGCATTCTGAAGCCCAATTCCTCTCAGAGTACAGTGTTTGTCAGAGGGATGTGAAGAGAGTATCGCCTATTGATTTTTATGGTTTCTCTCACGAGAAATCTTTTCAAGGGTTCTCTGTTATCAGTCGTAGGAATTCATCTCCTACCTCCTTTTTCAGATTGACGATATACTCTTATACCATTACCTCTGCTGATAGTTTTCCGTACTGGTTTGGCTATCTGCTATATGTGGAGGGGTGTCTTTCTGTAAGTATCATTATTTAAGACACTCTGAGCTATGGTTGGCGCTTTATGTATTTTTATAAATCTGTGTTTACTTATATTTGCCATGAGTCAGGTATGTATATTTCCCTTTGCAGTCTAACAGTTTCAGTATGGGAATCATGTTTTAGGAAATTATATTTTTAATATTTCTTACCTGGGGTTTAGTTTTTTTTTTTTCCTATTTGACTTGTTTTTCCTTAAAATTCACGGCCAAATCTAGGCTCGCGAGGGCGCAAAATGCTGTTATTTATTGCATCATTCTTGGCTCAAATGTGCGTCTATGATGACGCAAGTTCGTCATTTCCTGTGTCTTAGTTAATGCCAGGTTGTTTGGCACAAAGTTGTGTCTTTTATGATGCGAGTTGCGTCATTTCTGGATGTTTGTTGGCGCCAAAAAGTTTTTATACTTCCTTTTGCATCGTGCGTCATACTTGGCGCCAAAAAAGTTTGGTTTTATTTTACCCCACTTCCTATATGCTCCTTGCCTTCTTTATGCTCAGAGGGCTATGCTTTTTGTTTTTTTGCATGTTTTAGCATTTGCATTTTTTTCCAATTCCTGAAACTGCTATATGAAGAAATAAGATATTTTTGTTTAAATTTTATATTTTCTTTTACATATAACAAGATGTCTCAATCTGATCCTGTCTCAGAAGCTGCTGTAGGAACCATGCTGCCTGAACACAGTTCTACCAAAGCTAAGTGTATCTGTTGTAAGCTAGCAGATATTATATCTCCGGCTGTAGTATGTAACAGTTGTCATGATAAGCTTTTGCATGCCCAAAATGTTTCTATTAGTACTAGTACAGTATCTGTTGTTCCTTCAACATCTAATGTACATGATATCCCTGTTGATATGAAAAATTATATTGCTAATGCGATACAGAAGGCTATGTCTGCTATTCCGCCTTCTGATAAATGTAAAAAGTCTTTTAAAACTTCTCATGATACTGATTATTTTTTTAATGAACGACAACATACTGATATATCCACTTCTGATGAGGATCTCTCTGATAAATCTACTTATCTTTTTAAGATTGAGTATATTCGTTCTTTGTTGAAAGAAATATTGGTTACTTTGGATATTGAGGAGTCTGGTCCTCTTGATAACAAATCCAGTAAATGTTTAAATTCTTTTTAAAAACCTCCTGTGATTACTCCTGAGGTTTTCCCTGTTCCTGATGCTATTTCTGATTGCTAAGGAATGGTCTAAGCCTGGTACTTCTTTTGTTCCTTTTTCTAGGTTTAAAAGGTTGTACCCTTTGCCAGTGGCTAATTTAGAGTTTTAGGGAAAAGCCCCTAAGGTTGATGGGGCTATTTCTACTCTTGGCAAGCGTACTACTATTCCTATGGAAGATAGTGCTTCTTTTAAGGACCAGTCAACACAGTAGATTTGCATAATCAACAGATGCAAGATAACAAGACAATGCAATAGCACTTTGTCAGAACTTCAAATGAGTAGTAGATTTTTTTCTGACAATTTTAAAAGTTATGTCTTTTTCCACTGCCCCTGTACCATGTGACAGCCATCAGCCAATCAAATGCATACACGTACCATGTGACAGCCATCAGCCATTCACAAATGCAAACACACTTATTCTTGCACATGCTCAGTAGGAGCTGGTGACTCAAAAGGTTTAAATATAAAAAGACTGTGCACATTTTGTTAATGGAAGTAAATTGGAAAGTTGTTTAAAATAGCATGCTCTATCTGAATAATGAACGTTTAATTTTGATTGAGTGTCCCTTTAAGGATCCTTTAGATAGGGAAATTGAATCTTAGCTAATGAAAGCTTATTTACATTCTGGCTATATTATCAGGCCTGCCATTTCTATGGCTGATGTTGCGGCTGCATCGGCTTTTTGGTTGGAAAGCTTAGCACAATGGGAAAAGATTCTGATTTGTCTAGCATTGTTAGTTTGCTTCAATATGCTAATAATTTTCTCTGTAATGCTATTTTTTATATTATCAAGATTGATGTTTAAAATATGTCTTTGGCTATTTTAGCTAGAAGAGCTTTATGGCTCAAATAATGGAATGCTAACATGGTATCTAAATTTAGGTTACTATCTCTATCATTCCAGGGTAATAATTTGTTTGGTTCTCAGTTGGATTCTATTATTTCCACTATTACTGGGGGGAAGGGAGTTTTTTGCCCTAAGATAAAAAAATCTAAGGATAAAGCTAGAGCTTCTTATCGGTTTTGTTCCTTTCGTCAAAATAGAGAACAGAAAACCACTCCTTCCCCTAAGGACTCTGGCTCCAATTGGAAGCCATCTTTGAGTTGGAATAAATTTTAAGAAACCAAAGCCAGCCCCCAAAACTGCATGAAGGTGCGGCCCTCAATCCAGTTCTACTGGTGGGGGGCAGATTGAAATTATTTCAAGACGTTTGGGGAGGTTCCGTTCAGAATCATTGGATTCAGAATATTGTCTCTCAAGGGTATCAAATAGGTTTCAGAATAAGACCTCCTGTGGTAAGGTTTTTTTTCTCTCACCTTCCAACAAATCCTGTTAAAGCTCAGGCCTTTCTGAAATGTGTTTCAGATCTGGAGCTTTCAGGGGTAATTGTACCAGTTCCACTTCTGGAACAGGGTTTGGGTTTTTATTCAAATCTATTCATTGTCCCGAAGAAGGAAAATTCTTTCAGACCAGTTCTGGATCTGAAGTTTGTGAATCACTTTGTAAGGGTCCCAGCTTTCAAGATGGTGACTATAAGGACTATTCTTCCTTTCTCTTGCAAGGTGTATCCAGTCCACGGATTCATCCTTACTTGTGGGATATTCTCATTCCCTACAGGAAGTGGCAAAGAGAACACACAGCAGAGCTGTCCATATAGCTCCCCCTCTGGCTCCGCCCCCCAGTCATTCTCTTTGCCGCTCTAACAAGTAGCATCTCCACGGGAGGGTAAAGTGAATGTGGTGTTAGATTTGTAGTTTTTTATATCTTCAATCAAAAGTTTATTTTTAAATAGTGCCGGTTTGTACTATTTACTCTCTAGCAGAAAGTGATGAAGAATTCTGCTGAGAGGAAAATTATTTTAGCATGTTGTAACTAAAATCCACTGCTGTTCCCACGTAGGACTGAGGAGTACCAGAAAACTTCAGTTGGGGGGAACAGTTTGCAGGCTTAACTGCTATAAGGTATGTTCAGTCATCTTTTTCTAGTCAAGACTTAGTAATGCTAGAAGACTGACAAGAATACCCATGTGGGGAAGGTAAGACATATTCTGAGACTCAGTATAGAAAGAAGGCTTATTTAACAGGGCTAATTGACTGGTGGACACTGTTAAAGGGCAATCTATTATTTTATAGTAAAATTATAATCACTATACAAGGTTTTTAGCACTTTTGGAGTGTTATTTGGGGTTTTATTCCACATGGCAGAATTTTAGACACCTATTTAGGGTTTTGAAGGCCCCACAACTCCGGAGTGGAGAGGGAGGGGGCCTAAATTTCGCGCCTCAGTTGCGCACTTCATATTGCAGACAGCTTCATGCAGCTTCACGTGGAGGGTCCTACAACTTCTTGAGGACTTCATAGAGGCTTATTTCTCATCTAATCCCCAGGGGCAAGGTAGGGCCACAGCAGATTGCTGTGGCATGGTGCTGTAGTTTGCTAACCGGTTGTCAGCTTTAGGTTGCTCCGGTTCGGGCATTAAGGGGTTAATTGACTTGATATTTGCTGTGCAATCATTACAAAGCGTTAAGATTGTGTGGTGAAAATTTCAGAAAGATTGGATCATTTTTGAACATTTAGTAAAGTGTGCGCTTTTATTATTTAAAGGCACAGTACCGTTTTTTCTCAAATTGTATTTCTTCTGTTATGTGTGATCAGTCCACGGGTCATCATTACTTCTGGGATATAACTCCTCCCCAACAGGAAATGCAAGAGGATTCACCCAGCAGAGCTGCATATAGCTCCTCCCCTCTACGTCAGTCCCAGTCATTCTCTTGCACCCAACGACTAGATAGGATGTGTGAGAGGACTATGGTGATTATACTTAGTTTTTATGACTTCAATCAAAAGTTTGTTATTTTACAATAGCACCGGAGCGTGTTATTACTTCTCTGGCAGAGTTTGAGGAAGAATCTACCAGAGTTTTTTACTATGATTTTAACCGGAGTAGTTAAGATCATATTGCTGTTCTCGGCCATCTGAGGGAGGTAAAAGCTTCAGATCAGGGGACAGCGGGCAGATGAATCTGCATTGAGGTATGTAGCAGTTTTTATTTTCTGAATGGAATTGATGAGAAAATCCTGCCATACCGTTATAATGACATGTATGTATACACTTCAGTATTCTGGGGATGGTATTTCACCGGAACTACTCTGTTAAAAGTCACTAATCCTTTTAATAAGTATTTATCATGTTAAACGTTTTTGCTGGAATGTAGAATCGTTTACATTTCTGAGGTACTGAGTGAATAAATATTTGGGCATTATCTTCCACTTGGCAGTTGTTTGGTTTTAATTGTGACAGTTTCGTTTCTCTTCACTGCTGTGTGTGAGGGGGAGGGGCCGTTTTTGGCGCTCTTTGCTACGCATCAAAAAATTCCAGTCAGTTACTCTTATATTTCCTGCATGATCCGGTTCATCTCTGACAGATCTCAGGGGTCTTCAAACTTCTTTGGAGGGAGGTAGATTCTCTCAGCAGAGCTGTGAGAATTTTATATTGACTGTGAATAAAAACGTTGCTCTGTAATTTTTATGTCAAATTTAATTATTGTTATTTTTCTAATGGGAACAAACCTTTGCTAAAAGTTGTGTTGTTTTAAAGTTTGATGCTATAACTGTTTTTCAGTTCATTATTTCAACTGTCATTTAATCGTTTAGTACCTCTTTGAGGCACAGTACGTTTTTGCTAAAAAAGATTATAACCAAGTTGCAAGTTTATTGCTAGTGTGTTAAACATGTCTGACTCAGAGGAAGATATCTGTGTCATTTGTTCCAATGCCAAGGTGGAGCCCAATAGAAATTTATGTACTAACTGTATTGATGCTACTTTAAATAAAAGTCAATCTGTACAATTTGAACAAATTTCACCAAACAGCGAGGGGAGAGTTATGCCGACTAACTCGCCTCACGCGGCAGTACCTGCATCTCCCGCCCGGGAGGTGCGTGATATTATGGCGCCTAGTACATCTGGGCGGCCATTACAGATAACATTACAAGATATGGCTACTGTTATGACTGAAGTTTTGTCTAAATTACCAGAACTAAGAGGCAAGCGTGATCACTCTGGGGTGAGAACAGAGTGCGCTGACAATACTAGGGCCATGTCTGATACTGCGTCACAGCTTGCAGAGCATGAGGACGGAGAGCTTCATTCTGTAGGTGACGGTTCTGATCCAAACAGATTGGATTCAGATATTTCAAATTTTAAATTTAAATTGGAGAACCTCCGTGTATTACTAGGGGAGGTCTTAGCAGCTCTCAATGATTGTAACACCGTTGCAATACCAGAGAAACTGTGTAGGTTGGATAAATACTTTGCGGTACCGGCGAGTACTGACGTTTTTCCTATACCTAAGAGACTAACTGAAATTGTTACTAAGGAGTGGGATAGACCCGGTGTGCCGTTCTCACCCCCTCCAATATTTAGAAAGATGTTTCCAATAGACACCACCACTCGGGACTTATGGCAAACGGTCCCTAAGGTGGAGGGAGCAGTTTCTACTTTAGCTAAGCGTACCACTATCCCGGTGGAGGATAGCTGTGCTTTTTCAGATCCAATGGATAAAAAATTAGAGGGTTACCTTAAGAAAATGTTTGTTCAACAAGGTTTTATATTGCAACCCCTTGCATGTATCGCGCCGATTACGGCTGCGGCAGCATTTTGGATTGAGTCTCTGGAAGAGAACCTTAGTTCATCTACGCTAGACGACATTACGGACAGGCTTAGAGTCCTTAAACTAGCTAATTCATTCATTTCGGAGGCCGTAGTACATTTAACCAAACTTACGGCTAAGAACTCAGGATTCGCCATACAGGCACGTAGGGCGCTGTGGCTAAAATCCTGGTCAGCTGATGTTACTTCTAAGTCCAAATTACTTAATATACCTTTCAAGGGGCAGTCTTTATTTGGGCCCGGTTTGAAAGAAATTATCGCTGACATTACAGGAGGTAAGGGCCACGCCCTACCTCAAGACAAAGCCAAAGCTAAGGCTAGACAGTCTAATTTTCGTCCCTTTCGGAATTTCAAAACAGGAGCAGCATCAACCTCCACTGCACCAAAACAGGAGGGAGCTGTTGCTCGTTACAGGCAAGGCTGGAAGCCTAACCAGTCCTGGAACAAGAGCAAGCAGGCCAGGAAACCTGCTGCTGCCCCAAAGACAGCATGAACCGAGAGCCCCCGATCCGGGACCGGATCTAGTGGGGGGCAGACTTTCTCTCTTCGCCCAGGCCTGGGCAAGAGATGTTCAGGATCCCTGGGCGCTAGAGATCATATCTCAGGGATACCTTCTAGACTTCAAATTATCTCCCCCAAGAGGGAGATTTCATCTGTCAAGGTTGTCAACAAACCAGATAAAGAAAGAAGCGTTTCTACGCTGTGTACAAGATCTGTTATTAATGGGAGTGATCCATCCGGTTCCGCGGTCGGAACAAGGACAAGGGTTCTACTCAAACCTGTTTGTGGTTCCCAAAAAAGAGGGAACTTTCAGGCCAATCTTAGATTTAAAGATTCTAAACAAATTCCTAAGAGTTCCATCGTTCAAAATGGAAACTATTCGGACAATCTTACCCATGATCCAAAAGGGTCAGTACATGACCACAGTGGATTTAAAAGATGCTTACCTTCACATACCGATTCACAAAGATCATCACCGGTATCTAAGGTTTGCCTTCTTAGACAGGCACTACCAGTTTGTAGCTCTTCCATTCGGATTGGCTACGGCTCCAAGAATCTTCACAAAGGTTCTGGGTGCCCTTCTGGCGGTACTAAGACCGCGAGGGATTTCGGTAGCTCCGTACCTAGACGACATTCTAATACAAGCTTCAAGCTTTCAAACTGCCAAGTCTCATACAGAGTTAGTTCTGGCATTTCTAAGGTCGCATGGATGGAAAGTGAACGAAAAGAAGAGTTCTCTTTTTCCTCTCACAAGAGTTCCATTCTTGGGGACTCTTATAGATTCTGTAGAAATGAAGATTTACCTGACAGAAGACAGGTTAACAAAGCTTCAAAATGCATGCCGTGTCCTTCATTCCATTCAACACCCGTCAGTAGCTCAATGCATGGAGGTGATCGGCTTAATGGTAGCGGCAATGGACATAGTACCTTTTGCACGCCTACACCTCAGACCGCTGCAATTGTGCATGCTAAGTCAGTGGAATGGGGATTACTCAGATTTGTCCCCTACTCTGAATCTGAATCAAGAGACCAGAAATTCTCTTCTATGGTGGCTTTATCGGCCACACCTGTCCAGGGGGATGCCATTCAGCAGGCCAGACTGGACAATTGTAACAACAGACGCCAGCCTACTAGGTTGGGGCGCTGTCTGGAATTCTCTGAAGGCTCAGGGACTATGGAATCAGGAGGAGAGTCTCCTTCCAATAAACATCCTGGAATTGAGAGCAGTTCTCAATGCCCTTCTGGCTTGGCCCCAATTAACAACTCGGGGGTTCATCAGGTTTCAGTCGGACAACATCACGACTGTAGCTTACATCAACCATCAGGGAGGGACAAGAAGCTCCCTAGCAATGATGGAAGTATCAAAGATAATTCGCTGGGCAGAGTCTCACTCTTGCCACCTGTCAGCAATCCACATCCCGGGAGTGGAGAACTGGGAGGCGGATTTCTTGAGTCGCCAGACTTTTCATCCGGGGGAGTGGGAACTTCATCCGGAGGTCTTTGCCCAAATACTTCGACGTTGGGGCAAACCAGAGATAGATCTCATGGCGTCTCGCCAGAACGCCAAACTTCCTCTCTACGGGTCCAGATCCAGGGATCCGGGAGCGGTTCTGATAGATGCTTTGACAGCACCTTGGAACTTCGGGATGGCTTATGTGTTTCCACCCTTCCCGCTGCTTCCTCGATTGATTGCCAAAATCAAACAGGAGAGAGCATCAGTGATTCTAATAGCGCCTGCATGGCCACGCAGGACTTGGTATGCAGATCTAGTGGACATGTCATCCTGTCCGCCTTGGTCTCTACCTCTAAGACAGGACCTTCTGATACAGGGTCCATTCAAACATCAAAATCTAACTTCTCTGAAGCTGACTGCTTGGAAATTGAACGCTTGATTTTATCAAAACGTGGTTTTTCTGAGTCGGTTATTGATACCCTGATACAGGCTAGGAAGCCTGTTACCAGAAGGATTTACCATAAAATATGGCGTAAATACCTATACTGGTGCGAATCCAAAGGTTACTCCTGGAGTAAGGTTAGGATCGCTAGGATATTGTCCTTTCTACAAGAAGGTTTAGAAAAGGGTTTATCAGCTAGTTCATTAAAGGGACAGATTTCAGCTCTGTCCATCTTGTTACACAGGCGTCTGTCAGAAAATCCAGACGTCCAGGCCTTTTGTCAGGCTTTAGCTAGGATCAAGCCTGTGTTTAAAGCTGTTGCTCCGCCATGGAGTTTAAACTTAGTTCTTAACGTTTTACAGGGTGTTCCGTTTGAACCCCTTCATTCCATTGATATAAAATTGTTATCTTGGAAAGTTCTGTTTTTAATGGCTATTTCCTCGGCTCGAAGAGTCTCTGAGTTATCAGCCTTACATTGTGATTCTCCTTATCTGATTTTTCACTCAGACAAGGTAGTTCTGCGTACTAAACCTGGGTTCTTACCTAAGGTAGTCACTAACAGGAATATCAATCAAGAGATTGTTGTTCCATCCTTGTGTCCAAATCCTTCTTCAAAGAAGGAACGTCTTCTACACAATCTGGATGTAGTTCGTGCCCTCAAGTTCTACTTGCAGGCAACTAAAGATTTTCGCCAAACTTCTTCCCTGTTTGTCGTTTATTCTGGACAGAGGAGAGGTCAAAAAGCTTCTGCTACCTCTCTCTCTTTTTGGCTTCGTAGCATAATACGTTTAGCCTATGAGACTGCTGGACAGCAGCCTCCTGAAAGAATTACAGCTCACTCCACTAGAGCTGTGGCTTCCACTTGGGCCTTTAAGAATGAGGCCTCTGTTGAACAGATTTGCAAGGCTGCAACTTGGTCTTCGCTTCATACTTTTTCCAAATTTTACAAATTTAACAATTTTGCTTCTTCGGAGGCTATTTTTGGGAGAAAGGTTCTTCAGGCAGTGGTTCCTTCTGTATAATGAGCCTGCCTATCCCTCCCGTCATCCGTGTACTTTTGCTTTGGTATTGGTATCCCAGAAGTAATGATGACCCGTGGACTGATCACACATAACAGAAGAAAACATAATTTATGCTTACCTGATAAATTCCTTTCTTCTGTTGTGTGATCAGTCCACGGCCCGCCCTGTTTTAAGGCAGGTAAATATCTTTTAAATTATACTCCAGTCACCACTTCACCCTTGGTTACTCCTTTCTCGTTGATTCTTGGTCGAATGACTGGGACTGACGTAGAGGGGAGGAGCTATATGCAGCTCTGCTGGGTGAATCCTCTTGCATTTCCTGTTGGGGAGGAGTTATATCCCAGAAGTAATGATGACCCGTGGACTGATCACACAACAGAAGAAAGGAATTTATCAGGTAAGCATAAATTATGTTTTTTCAGTCTTTGAGTGCTGTCTAAGTCTGTTTAATATGTCTGAGCCTACAGATAGACGTTGCTCTATGTGTTTAGTAGCCATGGTGCAACCCCCTTTACATTTGTGTTTTAAGTGTGCTAATGTATCTATGCATTTCAAAGATAACGTTGTTTCACTTAAAAATGTAGCCCAAGATGATTCTTTAACAGAAGGTAACGAGGATAGCCCACCTTCCTCTCCCCATGTGTCGACACCAGTCATGCCCGCGCAAGCGATGCCTAGTACCTCTAGCGCAAAAAAGAAACCTATTAAACTTGTGGTGATTAAGAGGAAACTCCCAACCTCTATTGATAAAGTGAGATATAAAGAATAATATGGAATCTAAAAAGAGACCATAGAATTCAAAAAACACAGGCGCTAAGCAGCTTAAAATAGAAAAAATATATATAATATCTTATTGAGCATATAACGCCAAATACATGTGCAAATAATAACACCTGGTGCGAATTGGATCAACCAAGAAAGTGCTAACAACAAAGAAATATAAAATGTATAAATTTAATTACATGTGTGAAACAAATAAAATACAATATATTTTGCAAACACGATAGCGCTGATCAGGCGCAATATTGAGGTGTAGTATACAAATAGCAACAATGTGGTATAATATACAATACAAATGTAACAATATGAAGAATGTGATTATAATCGATTTCCTGATAAGATTCGATGTGGTGGTTTTTTTGAATTAGCCCAGATTTTGAAGGAGGATTTTGATCTTCAATGAGAGCTGGAACGAGATGAGGAAGACCAATAAAACGACAGAAAAGGCAACAACATAAGGTTTTCACTTTTACTTACACCGGAGATCGGTGGTTGGATCCTATATGTTCCTCTCAGTGGCGTAAAACTCCAAACCGCAGGAAGCAGAAAATTCAGCCCAGCAAGGAGAATTGCAAACACCTTTACA
The DNA here is from genome assembly GCF_027579735.1 of Bombina bombina. NCBI lineage: Eukaryota > Metazoa > Chordata > Amphibia > Anura > Bombinatoridae > Bombina > Bombina bombina. The sequence continues at coordinate 248,439,227 of NC_069503.1, forward strand.
CACAGGTAACTGGGAAACTGCACCAACGGAGGCCGGAGAGAGACAAAAACAGAACAGAGCAGAGCAACGCGTTTCAACCCATAGACAGGGTCTTTTTCAAGCTTGAAAAAGACCCTGTCTACGGGTTGAAACGCGTTGCTCTGAATTTTCTGCTTCCTGCGGTTAGGAGTTTTACGCCACTGAGAGGAACATATAGGATCCAACCACGATCTCCGGTGTAAGTAAAAGTGAAAACCTTATGTTGTTGCCTTTTCTGTCGTTTTATTGGTCTTCCTCATCTCGTTCCAGCTCTCATTGAAGATCAAAATCCTCCTTCAAAATCTGGGCTAATTAAAAAAAACCACCACATCGAATCTTATCAGGAAATCGATTATAATCACATTCTTCATATTGTTACATTTGTATTGTATATTATACCACATTGTTGCTATTTGTATACTACACTTCAATATTGCGCCTGATCAGCGCTATCGTGTTTGCAAAATATATTGTATTTCTCCAACATAGGTGTGTCCGGTCCACGGCGTCATCCTTACTTGTGGGATATTCTCTTCCCCAACAGGAAATGGCAAAGAGCCCAGCAAAGCTGGTCACATGATCCCTCCTAGGCTCCGCCTACCCCAGTCATTCTCTTTGCCGTTGTACAGGCAACATCTCCACGGAGATGGCTTAGAGTTTTTTAGTGTTTAACTGTAGTTTTTATTATTCAATCAAGAGTTTGTTATTTTAAAATAGTGCTGGTATGTACTATTTACTCAGAAACAGAAAAGAGATGAAGATTTCTGTTTGTATGAGGAAAATGATTTTAGCAACCGTTACTAAAATCCATGGCTGTTCCACACAGGACTGTTGAGAGGAATTAACTTCAGTTGGGGGAACAGTGAGCAGTCTCTTGCTGCTTGAGGTATGACACATTCTAACAAGACGATGTAATGCTGGAAGCTGTCATTTTTCCTATGGGATCCGGTAAGCCATGTTTATTAAGATAGTAAATAAGGGCTTCACAAGGGCTTATTAAGACTGTAGACTTTTTCTGGGCTAAATCGATTCATTATTAACACATATTTAGCCTTGAGGAATCATTTAATCTGGGTATTTTGATAAGATTATATCGGCAGGCACTGTTTTAGACACCTTATTCTTTAGGGGCTTTCCCAAATCATAGGCAGAGCCTCATTTTCGCGCCGGTGTTGCGCACTTGTTTTTGAGAGGCATGACATGCAGTCGCATGTGTGAGGAGCTCTGATACATAGAAAAGACTTTCTGAAGGCGTCATTTGGTATCGTATTCCCCTTTGGGCTTGGTTGGGTCTCAGCAAAGCAGATACCAGGGACTGTAAAGGGGTTAAAGTTAAAAACGGCTCCGGTTCCGTTATTTTAAGGGTTAAAGCTTCCAAATTTGGTGTGCAATACTTTTAAGGCTTTAAGACACTGTGGTGAAATTTTGGTGAATTTTGAACAATTCCTTCATATTTTTTCGCAATTGCAGTAATAAAGTGTGTTCAGTTTAAAATTTAAAGTGACAGTAACGGTTTTATTTTAAAACGTTTTTTGTACTTTGTTATCAAGTTTATGCCTGTTTAACATGTCTGAACTACCAGATAGACTGTGTTCTGAATGTGGGGAAGCCAGAGTTCCTTCTCATTTAAATAAATGTGATTTATGTGACAATGACAATGATGCCCAAGATGATTCCTCAAGTGAGGGGAGTAAGCATGGTACTGCATCATTCCCTCCTTCGTCTACACGAGTCTTGCCCACTCAGGAGGCCCCTAGTACATCTAGCGCGCCAATACTCCTTACTATGCAACAATTAACGGCTGTAATGGATAATTCTGTCAAAAACATTTTAGCCAAAATGCACTCTTATCAGCGTAAGCGCGACCGCTCTGTTTTAGATACTGAAGAGCATGACGACGCTGATAATAATGGTTCTGAAGGGCCCCTAAACCAGTCTGATGGGGCCAGGGAGGTTTTGTCTGAGGGAGAAATTACAGATTCAGGGAACATTTCTCAACAAGCTGAACCTGATGTGATTACGTTTAAATTTAAGTTGGAACATCTCCGCGCTCTGCTTAAGGAGGTATTATCCACTCTGGATGATTGTGACAATTTGGTCATCCCAGAGAAACTATGTAAAATGGACAAGTTCCTAGAGGTCCCGGGGCTCCCAGAAGCTTTTCCTATACCCAAGCGGGTGGCGGACATTGTAAATAAAGAATGGGAAAGGCCCGGTATTCCTTTCGTCCCTCCCCCCATATTTAAAAAATTGTTTCCTATGGTCGACCCCAGAAAGGACTTATGGCAGACAGTCCCCAAGGTCGAGGGAGCGGTTTCCACTTTAAACAAACGCACCACTATACCCATAGAAGATAGTTGTGCTTTCAAAGATCCTATGGATAAAAAATTAGAAGGTTTACTTAAAAAGATGTTTGTTCAGCAGGGTTACCTTCTACAACCAATTTCATGCATTGTCCCTGTCGCTACAGCCGCGTGTTTCTGGTTCGATGAGCTGGTAAAGGCGGTCGATAGTGATTCTCCTCCTTATGAGGAGATTATGGACAGAATCAATGCTCTCAAATTGGCTAATTCTTTCACCCTAGACGCCACTTTGCAATTGGCTAGGTTAGCGGCTAAGAATTCTGGGTTTGCTATTGTGGCGCGCAGAGCGCTTTGGTTGAAATCTTGGTCAGCTGATGCGTCTTCCAAGAACAAACTACTTAACATTCCTTTCAAGGGGAAAACGCTGTTTGGCCCTGACTTGAAAGAGATTATCTCTGATATCACTGGGGGTAAGGGCCACGCCCTTCCTCAGGATCGGCCTTTCAAGGCCAAAAATAAACCTAATTTTCGTCCCTTTCGTAGAAACGGACCAGCCCAAAGTGCTACGTCCTCTAAGCAAGAGGGTAATACTTCTCAAGCCAAGCAAGCTTGGAGACCAATGCAAGGCTGGAACAAGGGAAAGCAGGCCAAGAAACCTGCCACTGCTACCAAGACAGCATGAAATGTTGGCCCCCGATCCGGGACCGGATCTGGTGGGGGGCAGACTCTCTCTCTTCGCTCAGGCTTGGGCAAGAGATGTTCTGGATCCTTGGACACTAGAAATAGTCTCCCAAGGTTATCTTCTGGAATTCAAGGGGCTTCCCCCAAGGGGGAGGTTCCACAGGTCTCAGTTGTCTTCAGACCACATAAAAAGACAGGCATTCTTACATTGTGTAGAAGACCTGTTAAAAATGGGAGTGATTCATCCTGTTCCATTAGGAGAACAAGGGATGGGGTTCTACTCCAATCTGTTCATAGTTCCCAAAAAAGAGGGAACGTTCAGACCAATCTTAGATCTCAAGATCTTAAACAAGTTTCTCAAGGTTCCATCGTTCAAAATGGAAACCATTCGAACAATTCTTCCTTCCATCCAGGAAGGTCAATTCATGACCACGGTGGATTTAAAGGATGCGTATCTACATATTCCTATCCACAAGGAACATCATCGGTTCCTAAGGTTCGCATTCCTGGACAAGCATTACCAGTTCGTGGCGCTTCCTTTCGGATTAACCACTGCTCCAAGGATTTTCACAAAGGTACTAGGGTCCCTTCTAGCTGTGCTAAGACCAAGGGGCATTGCTGTAGTACCTTACTTGGACGACATTCTGATTCAAGCGTCGTCCCTTCCTCAAGCAAAGGCTCACACGGACATCGTCCTGGCCTTTCTCAGATCTCACGGATGGAAAGTGAACGTGGAAAAGAGTTCTCTATCTCCGTCAACAAGGGTTCCCTTCTTGGGAACAATAATAGACTCCTTAGAAATGAGGATTTTTCTGACAGAGGCCAGAAAAACAAAACTTCTAGACTCTTGTCGGATACTTCATTCCGTTCCTCTTCCTTCCATAGCGCAGTGCATGGAAGTGATAGGTTTGATGGTAGCGGCAATGGACATAGTTCCTTTTGCGCGCATTCATCTAAGACCATTACAACTGTGCATGCTCAGTCAGTGGAATGGGGACTATACAGACTTGTCTCCGAGGATACAAGTAAATCAGAGGACCAGAGACTCACTCCGTTGGTGGCTGTCCCTGGACAACCTGTCACAAGGGATGACCTTCCGCAGACCAGAGTGGGTCATTGTCACGACCGACGCCAGTCTGATGGGCTGGGGCGCGGTCTGGGGATCCCTGAAAGCTCAGGGTCTTTGGTCTCGGGAAGAATCTCTTCTACCGATAAATATTCTGGAACTGAGAGCGATATTCAATGCTCTCAAGGCTTGGCCTCAGCTAGCGAGGGCCAAGTTCATACGGTTTCAATCAGACAACATGACAACTGTTGCGTACATCAACCATCAGGGGGGAACAAGGAGTTCCCTGGCGATGGAAGAAGTGACCAAAATCATTCAATGGGCGGAGTCTCACTCCTGCCACCTGTCTGCAATCCACATCCCAGGAGTGGAAAATTGGGAAGCGGATTTTCTGAGTCGTCAGACATTGCATCCGGGGGAGTGGGAACTCCATCCGGAAATCTTTGCCCAAATCACTCAACTGTGGGGCATTCCAGACATGGATCTGATGGCCTCTCGTCAGAACTTCAAAGTTCCTTGCTACGGGTCCAGATCCAGGGATCCCAAGGCGGCTCTAGTGGATGCACTAGTAGCACCTTGGACCTTCAAACTAGCTTATGTATTCCCGCCGTTTCCTCTCATCCCCAGGCTGGTAGCCAGGATCAATCAGGAGAGGGCGTCGGTGATCTTGATAGCTCCTGCGTGGCCACGCAGGACTTGGTATGCAGATCTGGTGAATATGTCATCGGCTCCACCATGGAAGCTACCTTTGAGACGAGACCTTCTTGTTCAAGGTCCGTTCGAACATCCGAATCTGGTCTCACTCCAGCTGACTGCTTGGAGATTGAACGCTTGATCTTATCGAAGCGAGGGTTCTCAGATTCTGTTATCGATACTCTTGTTCAGGCCAGAAAGCCTGTAACTAGAAAGATTTACCACAAAATTTGGAAAAAATATATCTGTTGGTGTGAATCTAAAGGATTCCCTTGGGACAAGGTTAAGATTCCTAAGATTCTATCCTTCCTTCAAGAAGGATTGGAAAAAGGATTATCTGCAAGTTCCCTGAAGGGACAGATTTCTGCCTTGTCTGTGTTACTTCACAAAAAGCTGGCAGCTGTGCCAGATGTTCAAGCCTTTGTTCAGGCTCTGGTTAGAATCAAGCCTGTTTACAAACCTTTGACTCCTCCTTGGAGTCTCAACTTAGTTCTTTCAGTTCTTCAGGGGGTTCCGTTTGAACCCTTACATTCCGTTGATATTAAGTTATTATCTTGGAAAGTCCGAAACCAGTTTCAAAGAAGGAACGTTTGTTGCACAATTTGGATGTTGTTCGCGCTCTAAAATTCTATTTAGACGCTACAAAGGATTTTAGACAAACATCTTCCTTGTTTGTTGTTTATTCCGGTAAAAGGAGAGGTCAAAAAGCAACTTCTACCTCTCTCTCTTTTTGGATTAAAAGCATCATCAGATTGGCTTACGAGACTGCCGGACGGCAGCCTCCCGAAAGAATCACAGCTCATTCCACTAGGGCTGTGGCTTCCACATGGGCCTTCAAGAACGAGGCTTCTGTTGATCAGATATGTAGGGCAGCGACTTGGTCTTCACTGCACACTTTTACCAAATTTTACAAGTTTGATACTTTTGCTTCTTCTGAGGCTATTTTTGGGAGAAAGGTTTTGCAAGCCGTGGTGCCTTCCATCTAGGTGACCTGATTTGCTCCCTCCCATCATCCGTGTCCTAAAGCTTTGGTATTGGTTCCCACAAGTAAGGATGACGCCGTGGACCGGACACACCTATGTTGGAGAAAACAGAATTTATGTTTACCTGATAAATTACTTTCTCCAACGGTGTGTCCGGTCCACGGCCCGCCCTGGTTTTTTAATCAGGTCTGATAATTTATTTTCTTTAACTACAGTCACCACGGTATCATATGGTTTCTCCTATGCAAATATTCCTCCTTAACGTCGGTCGAATGACTGGGGTAGGCGGAGCCTAGGAGGGATCATGTGACCAGCTTTGCTGGGCTCTTTGCCATTTCCTGTTGGGGAAGAGAATATCCCACAAGTAAGGATGACGCCGTGGACCGGACACACCGTTGGAGAAAGTAATTTATCAGGTAAACATAAATTCTGTTTTTATTGGTTTCACACATGTAATTAAATTTATACATTTTATATTTCTTTGTTGTTAGCACTTTCTTGGTGGATCCAATTCGCACCAGGTGTTATTATTTGCAAATGTATTTGGCGTTATATGCTCAATAAGCTATTATATATATTTTTTCTATTTTAAGCTGCTTAGCGCCTGTGTTTTTTGAATTCTATGGTCTCTTTTTAGATTCCATATTATTCTCTATATCTCACTAGTACCTCTAGCGCATTGGCCCCTATTACATTGCAACAACTAGCAGCAGTCATGGATAATTCCCTTGCGGCATTTTTATCCAAACTGCCAGTTTTTCCTAAAAAGCGTGATAGCTCGGTTTTAAGAACAGAGTATGAGCAATCAGAAGCTTTGGAAGGTTTATCTGTTGTACCCTCACAAAACTCTGAAGTGACGGTGAGGGATGTGCTGTCTGAGGGAGAAATTTCTGATACAAGAAAGGTTTCTCAGCGGGCAGAATCAGATTCCTTAGCGTTTAAATTTAAGCTGGAACTCCTCCGCGTACTGCTTAAGGAGGTATTAGCTACGCTGGATGATTGTGACCCCATGGTGGTCCCAGAGAAATTGTGTAAAATGGACAAATTCCTAGAAGTCCCTGTATACACTGATGCATTTACAATCCCGAAGAGGGTGGCGGATATTGTGGATAGGGAGTGGGAGAGACCAGGTGTACCCTTTGTCCCCCCCCCCCCTATCTTTAAGAAAATGTTCCCTATAACTGATCTCAGGCAGGACGCATGGCAGACGATCCCTAAGGTAGAGGGGGCAGTTTCAACACTTGCCAAGCGCACAACCATACCAATTGAAGACAGTTGTGCTTTCAAAGATCCTATGGATAAAAAATTGGAAGGTTTACTAAAGAAAATATTTGTTCAACAAGGTTTCCTTCTCCAACCTATTGCCTGCATTATTCCTGTGACTACTGCAGCGGCTTTCTGGTTTGAGGCGCTGGAGGAGTCGCTCCAGACGGAGACCTCATATGACGAAATTATGGATAGAATTAAGGCTCTAAAGCTGGCTAATTCTTTTATAACGGATGCCGCTTTGCAATTGGCTAAGCGGCGAAAAATTCTGGTTTTGCCATCATGGTGCGCAGAGCGCTCTGGCTGAAATCATGGTCGGCCGATGTGTCGTCTAAAACTAAGTTACTGAATATCCCTTTCAAGGGAAAGACCCTTTTCGGGCCAGAGTTGAAAGAGATTATTTCGGATATCACTGGGGGAAAGGGCCATGCCCTCCCGCAGGATAGGCCTTTTAAGGCTAAAAACAAGGCTAATTTTCGTTCCTTTCGCAACTTCAGGAGCGGTCCTGCTTCAACCTCTGCAACCGCAAAGCAAGAGGTTAACACTTCACAGCCCAAGGCAACCTGGAAGCCTTTGCAGGGCTGGAACAAGGGTAAACAGGCCAAGAAGCCTGCAGCTGCTACTAAGACAGCATGAAGGGGTAGCCCCCGATCCGGGACCGGATCTGGTAGGGGGCAGACTCTCTCTCTTTGCTCAGGCTTGGGCAAGAGATGTTCCCGATTCCTGGGCATTAGAGATAGTTGCTCAGGGATATCTTCTAGAATTCAAGGACTTTCCTCCAAGGGGAAGGTTCCACATTTCTCGTCTGTCTACAGACCAGACAAAGAAAGAGGCGTTCTTACGCTGTGTAGAAGATCTAATCAAGATGGGAGTGATATGTCCAGTTCCAATTACAGAACAAGGACTGGGTTTTTACTCAAACCTGTTTGTGGTTCCCATAAAGGAAGGCACTTTCAGACCAATCCTGGATCTAAAAATTCTAAACAAATTCCTCAGAGTTCCATCCTTAAAGATGGAGACCATTCTGACAATCTTACAGATGATCCAGGAAGGTCAATATATGACTACCGTGGATCTAAAGGATGCGTACCTTCATATTCCTATCCACAAAGATCACCATCCGTTCCTAAGGTTCGCTTTTCTGGACAAGCATTACCAGTTCGTGGCCCTTCCCTTCGAGTTGGCCACCGCTCCAAGAATTTTCACAAAGGTGCTAGGGTCCCTTCTAGCGGTACTAAGACCGCGGGGCATTGCAGTAGCACCCTATCTGGATGACATCTTAATTCAGGCGTTGTCTTTTCCCAGAGCCATACGGATATTGTTCTGGCCTTTCTAAGGTCTCACGGGTGGAAGGTGAACACCGAAAAAAGTTCTCTGTCCCCACTCACAAGGGTTGCCTTCCTGGGAACATTAATAGACTCGGTAGAAATGAAAATATTTCTGACGGAGGTCAGAAAGTTAAAGCTTCGAAACACTTGCCAAGCTCTTCATTCCATTCCTCGGCCATCTGTAGCTCAGTGCATGGAGGTAATTGGATTAATGGTAGCAGCAATGGACGTAGTCCCATTTGCTCAAATTCATTTCAGGCCACTGCAATTGTGCATGCTCAAACAGTGGAATGGGGATTATGCAGATTTGTCTCATCAAATCCAACTGGACCAGAAAACCAGAGATTCTCTTCTCTGGTGGTTGTCTCAGGATCACCTGTCTCAGGGAATGTGCTTCCGCAGACCGGAGTGGATCATCGTAACGACCGACGCCAGTCTGTTGGGCTGGGGCTCCCTGAAAGCTCAGGGCCTATGGTCTCGGGAAGAGTCTCTTCTCCCGATAAACATTTTGGAACTGAGAGCAATATTCAATACGCTCCAGGCTTGGCCTCAGCTAGCGACGGCCAAGTTCATCAGGTTTCAGTCGGACAACATCACGACTGTAGCGTACATCAATCATCAGGGAGGAACAAAGAGTTCCTTAGCGATGAAGGAAGTAACCAAAATAATCAGGTGGGAGGAGGATCACTCTTGCCACCTATCTGCAATTCACATCCCAGGAGTAGACAACTGGGAAGCGGATTTCCTAAGTCGTCAGACTTTTCACCCGGGGGAGTGGGATCTCCACCCGGAGGTATTTGCTCAGCTGACTCAGCTTTGGGGCATTCCAGAGTTGGATCTGATGGCGTCCCATCAGAACACCAAACTTCCTCTTTACGGATCCAGGTCCAGGGACCCCAAGGCGGCTCTGATAGATGCTCTAGTAGCGCCTTGGTCCTTCAATCTGGCCTATGTCTTTCCACCGTTTCCCCTTCTCCCTCGGCTGGTAGCCAGAATCAAACAGGAGAAGGCCTCTGTAATTCTGATAGCGCCTGCGTTGCCACGCAGGACTTGGTATGCAGACCTAGTGGACATGTCATCTGTTCCACCATGGACACTGCCAATGAGGCAGGATCTTCTAATACAGGGTCCATTCAAGCATCCAAATCTAGTTTCTCTGCAGCTGACTGCTTGGAGATTGAACGCTTAATTCTATCCAAGCGTGGGTTCTCTGAATCGGTCATAGATACTCTGATCCAAGCTAGAAAACCTGTCACCAGGAAAATTTACCATAATATATGGCGGAAATATCTTTGTTGGTGTGAATCCAAAGGTTACTCGTGGAGTAAAGTTAGGATTCTAAGGATATTGTCTTTTCTCCAAGAAGGATTGGAGAAAGGTTTATCAGCTAGTTCTTTAAAGGGGCAGATATCCACTCTGTCTAACCTTTTGCACAAGCGTCTGGCAGAAGTACCAGATGTTCAGGCATTTGCACGAATCAAGCCTGTCTATAAACCTGTGGCTCCTCCATGGAGTCTAAATGTAGTTCTTTCAGTTCTTCAAGGGGTTCCGTTTGAACCTTTACATTCCATAGATATTAAGTTATTATCTTGGAAAGTTTTGTTTTTGGTAGCTATATCTTCTGCTCGAAGAGTTTCAGAATTGTCTGCTTTGCAGTGTAATTCACCCTATCTGGTGTTCCATGCAGATAAGGTAGTTTTGCATACCAAACCTGGTTTTCTTCCTAAAGTTGTTTCGAATAAGAACATTAACCAGGAAATTATTGTTCCTTCCCTGTGCCCTAATCTAGTTTCTAAGAAGGAACGGCTTTTGCACAATCTTGATGTGGTTTGTGCTTTGAAATTCTATTTATAAGCAACTAAGGATTTCAGACAAACATCATCCTTGTTTGTTGTTTATTCTGGTAAGAGGAGAGGTCAGAAAGCGACTGCTACCTCTCTTTCCTTCTGGTTGAAAAGCATCATCCGATTGGCTTATGAGACTGCTGGGCAGCAGCCTCCTGAACGAATTACAGCTCATTCCACCAGAGCTGTGGCTTCCAGATTGGGCCTTCAAGAATGAGGCTTCTGTTGAACAGATTTGTAAGGCAGCGACTTGGTCTTCACTGCATACTTTTGCCAAATTTTACAAATTCAATACTTTTGCTTCTTCAGAGGCTATTTTTGGGAGAGAGGTTTTGCAAGCAGTGGTGCTTTCCGTTTAGGTTACCTGTCTTGTTCCCTCCCTTCATCCGTGTCCTAAAGCTTTGGTATTGGTATCCCAGAAGTAAGGATGAATCCGTGGACTGGATACACCTTGCAAGAGAAAACAGAATTTATGCTTACTTGATAAATTACTTTCTCTTGCGGTGTATCCAGTCCACGGCCCGCCCTGGCAATTAAGTCAGGTTAAAATTTATTGTTTAAACTACAGTCACCACTGCACCCTATGGTTTCTCCTTTTTCTCCTAACCGTCGGTCGAATGACTGGGGGGCGGAGCCAGAGGGGGAGCTATATGGACAGCTCTGCTGTGTGTTCTCTTTGCCACTTCCTGTAGGGAATGAGAATATCCCACAAGTAAGGATGAATCTGTGGACTGGATACACCGCAAGAGAAAGTAATTTATCAGGTAAGCATAAATTCTGTTTTTGTTCAGCAAGGTCATTACATGTCCTCAATAGACTTAAAGGATGCATATCTTCACATTCCGATTCATCCAGACCACTATCGGTTTCTGAGATCCTCTCTTCTAGACAAGCATTACCAATTTGTCGCTCTTCCATTTGGCCTAACGACGGCTCCAAGAATCTTTTCGAAGGTTCTCGGTGCCCTTCTATCTGTAATCAGAGAGCAGGGTATTGCGGTGTTTCCTTATTTGGACGATATCTTGGTACTGACTCAATCTTTTCATTTAGCAGAATCTCACACAAATCAACTTGTGTTGTTTCTTCAAAGACATGGTTGGAGGATGAATTTACCAAGAGTTTCTTGATTTCTCAGACAAGGGTCACTTTTTAGGTTTCCAGATGGATTCAGTGTCAATGACTCTGTCTTTAACAGACAAGAAAGTCTAAAAAGAATAATGTGATATTACAGCGCTGAGATATACCCTAAGCTGTGAAACACAAAAGGGGTCTAACCAATCCCCTCAAAGGACAGATACTAAAAACGGAGTAAGTGATCACAGCGCCAAACGGCCTAAGGGTATGTACACACAAACGTATAGCACGTATAGGAGGACTAAAATAAATTTTATTTTATACAAAATAATACAAAACAATACTGGTAAAAATAATAAAAGCGGTATATCTGATTCCCTTCCTGGAAGTCTAAAACAAAACGGTTGACCAGCTATTAGGGAAAACTGTTACATTAACTCCGCTGGCAACAATGTTAAAATAACTCAAAATAATACTTTAAAAATACAACACAATACCTAAAAACAGCTGTACAATAAGACTCTACCCCAAAAAATTGGGTGTATTAGGGTATACCTATCCGTTAGTGAGCGCGGTCAAAAACCAACTACTGAATCAAACCTTTAAATAGTGGCAGCAATATCGTTGGTGACACCATTTAAGAAGGCTATAGAGCTGATAAATAAAGTGCTAGAGAGGGAGCACAATAGATGTCAGTAAAGTTATGGATACATATCTAAAAATTGGCCGCAGTTGAGATTCTGAAATTGGAGTGCTTGATAGATGCCGCACTCGATTTGGAATCTATGACAATGACCCCTGGCTACAAGGGTTTCTGCGATACCAGAAAAGTGCTAGGTGTATAACACAAAGTAATAATTAAAAATATTTAAAAATATAACAGTGATACGAGTGGATAAGGCAATGAAAAATGCTAACAATGGTAACACAAATCTATACAACAGTGGAATCTTGAAACAAGTATGTGCATTGCAAATAAGTAGTTAAAAATGCTGGCAATAATTTAACAAATCGTGTACAATACTGGCAGTGGTAACAATAAATAAAATAAAATAAAAATGGTTAAAAATGATAAAAAGTGGTGTTCAACAAAGGATAAAAAATGGTGTGCACCAAAGGATAACAGGGAGCACTGCAGAGTGTAAGTGTTAAAAAAAAAGGTGTCGGTGAGCAATGCAGTAAAAGATCTGTGCGCTAGCACTAGAAAATCCAGAGAAGCTCCTGTTGGGCCAAGAAAACGTAATGAGTACAATATTGATCAAAATGTTAGTAGTGACTAAGTGTGTCAGTAGAAAAATAAACAAACACAATAATCCAAAAGTCAATCAAAAATGTTCCACTGTGGATCTTTTTCCATGTGAAAAAATGATAACTGGAAGAGGATTATCCAAAAGAATCCTTTGGGGAGCTCAGCTGTGTCTATGAGATTATCGTTGATCCCTAAAATCAAAAATAAAACATAGCGTAGCAAAAAAATTGTAAAACCGAGAATTATCAGAAAGATGCTTACCAATGGGTCGTCTACGCGTTTCGGTCCTCACAAGACCTTTATCAAGACTAATTCACTGGTAAGCTAAGCATCTTTATATAGGCCTACTAATTTTGTGACCGGAAATGGCTTATTCTACTTCCGTTTTTTCGCTACTTACAATAGCTCTTAAATTCTTATTTGGAAAGTTCTTATGTGTTAAGCACTTGGTGTATTCATATTCTGCTGGTGGATAGTGTATATATATATATCCTTATTACTCAGTTGCAATTTATTTTCCTGACATCGATTTCCTGATGTCACTTCCGGTTGACAATACCAGGTGTAAACAAACCCGGTTTCACTTCCGGTTGTCATTTATTGAGTTGTTAAGGGCGAAGGCTAGATCTTGTTACATTTCTAATCTGTATGCTTGAACATAGTTTATCAAATCGCAAACTTGTAATAGCGCATTCATGGTTGTCTCCATAGAAGGACCCAGAAAATAAACATAAATTAATGATCCAAAAACAAAAACAAAAAACAAAAACAAAAAATATATATAAAAAAATATATATAATAGAAAATAAAAAATAAAATAAAAAATAAAAAACTTCAGGCATCTAGCCTGAGTTTTACCATGGTACGCTTGATAGCATAGGGTATCTAGTATCTCAAATAGATGAAAGAGAGCCCAAGTGGGTTTATCATTTGGTCATTACATTGTATGCACAAAGGCGGTTGCAGGTAGGGGACCCTTATCTAACCTATAATTTATGCGTCTAAAGGTCACATTGGGGTTGATGTTGTTAGTAGATGTATGCTAAGTAGACTGATACAAAAATGTGTAATATCCTAGATTACTAAGCTTCTAAAATCGTAGTTGTTTTACATGTAGTATAACCTCTTTATTTCAATCACTATATCATTTTCAAATGGAGACAATTTTTTAGCGGAGCATCAGTGCTCTCTATCCGGTTCTGGGGTTGTTTTATGGCCCTAGTCGGTGGAGGTTGTGAGGGATTATCTGACATGTGTACAGGAATCACAATCGGGATAGGAGATTAGTTCATATCTCAGATGGTTGTAACTCCTTAGAGAACAGCAGTTCTGATCTACGGCTGAGGATGATATAGCCAATAAGAGCATAATAGCTCCATACTTATTGGAGATGTGTTGCCCTAGTTTCTGAGATTGAATTTCGAGGGTTTCCAAAAGGGCTAAGTGGTTGCATTCTTTATCTGTGCGTAAAGAGTCTTAGATTCTAGATGGTAGCGATGTTCATAATGGGATTAGAATTCTAGACTAGTGGAGGTTTTTGTTTGGAAGGGCCGTAAACTAACAGTCAGATCATGAATCTACAAGATGTGTCTTCTTCTGAAAATATTTGTCTTAATAAAGATAAATACAAATTCAATTCCATAGCATAGTGGGTGGTCAATTTAATCTTGCGGGTTCTAAATTGGGGGTGAGGTTCTCAAGGTGGTTTAATAAGAAAGGCGATTTTGGTGTGGTATTATATGTGAGAGGGGAACATAAAACCATAAGCGTATAGTCTGGTATTGATTGTATCCAATCACATAAGTTGGCATTAGTTAAATAGATAAGTTAGGTCCTCTCTGTTATTCAGACCTTTCGGATGAAGGCAGTCCATTAGAAAGATCCATTTGGATTCAGCTTTGAGAAAGGTCTTTTCAAAATCCCCTCCTCTCCAATTTCTTATCACTTTCTGTATGCCCATAAATTTCATCTCTTGTATTTTGCCATTATGTTTGGTGGCAAAATGTTTGTAAAGAATCGTGTCTTTAACCTGTTTTTCTATTAACCGAATATGCTCTCTTAACCTATCTCTGAGGCTTCTTGAAGTCTGGCCGATGTATTGAAGGCCACAGGAACACTCTATGAGGTAGATAATACCTGTATCTTGACATCTGATAAGGTCCTTGATCTTAAATTCTTCTCCAGTCTGCGTTGATTTAAACGTCTTTGTTTTAGTCCCTCTTTTACAGGCTTTGCAGCTTAGGCACGGGAAGAAACCTTTAATTGGTTCTCCTTGTAAACTTTGTATACTGGGTTTTTTCTTTCTTAGCAGGCTTGGAGCTAGTCTGTTTTTGAGATTCCCTGTTTTCTTGTACACAAAGCTCGGTTGGTCTGGTAGTTTCTCTCCAATAATATCATCGTTTTTCAACAGATGCCAATGTTTCTTGAAGATTGTTTCCATAATGTACCTATTGCTGCAATATTCAGTAATCATTGGTACATTGAGGGTTTCTTCTGTTCCTTGTTTTCTCCTCTCTTTGTATTTTATTAGTTCTTTTCTTTCCACCTTTCTTACTTCCTCTATCTTGAGATCCAGTTCTTCCTCTTTATAACCTCTTTCAATGAATTTTTCTTTCAGACGTATTGCTTGTTCTTCCCATTTTTCAATGTTGGAACAGTTTTTTCGAACTCTAAGGAGTTGACTTTTGGGAATATTCTTTTTCCACTTTTCATGATGGCAACTTTCATAATGTACATAGTTGTTGCTATCAACTGTTTTGAAGTGTGTGGAAGTTTCCCATTTGTCGTTTTTCACTTCTATTTGTAGATCTAGAAAGACAATTTCCTTTACACTCCAAGTGTGGGTAAATTTGAGGTTCAAGCTGTTCTGATTCATGATCTCGATCGTATATAGTAGATCTTGTATTGAGCCTTTCCAGATGATTAAAATATCATCTATATATCTGCGGTAGAGGACCAGGTCCGCGCTCGCTGGGCAGGAGTCCCAGAATATACTCTCCCATTTGCCCATATACAAGTTGGCATAGCTGGGCGCGAACCTGGTCCCCATAGCTGTGCCGCATATTTGTTGGTAGTAGACCCCCTCGTTACAAAAATAATTATGTTGTAGGATGTATTGAATGCTATCCACTATGAACTTAGCCTGATCTTCTAGCATCTCAGGATCTTTCTTCAAAAACCAATTCACTGCTTCAAGTCCCTCTGTGTGTGGTAAGCTGGTCGCCATAATATATCCATCTTCCCACGGGATTTCTTCCAAGATATTTATAAAGCAGCGACTTGTGACGTCGCTGCTTTATACACCAGCATACCACACACAGAGGGACTTGAAGCAGTGAATTGGTTTTTGAAGAAAGATCCTGAGATGCTAGAAGATCAGGCTAAGTTCATAGTGGATAGCATTCAATACATCCTACAACATAATTATTTTTGTAATGAGGGGGTCTACTACCAACAAATATGCGGCACAGCTATGGGGACCAGGTTCGCGCCCAGCTATGCCAACTTGTATATGGGCAAATGGGAGAGTATATTCTGGGACTCCTGCCCAGCGAGCGCGGACCTGGTCCTCTACCGCAGATATATAGATGATATTTTAATCATCTGGAAAGGCTCAATACAAGATCTACTATATACGATCGAGATCATGAATCAGAACAGCTTGAACCTCAAATTTACCCACACTTGGTGTGTAAAGGAAATTGTCTTTCTAGATCTACAAATAGAAGTGAAAAACGACAAATGGGAAACTTCCACACACTTCAAAACAGTTGATAGCAACAACTATGTACATTATGAAAGTTGCCATCATGAAAAGTGGAAAAAGTATATTCCCAAAAGTCAACTCCTTAGAGTTCGAAAAAACTGTTCCAACATTGAAAAATGGGAAGAACAAGCAATACGTCTGAAAGAAAAATTCATTGAAAGAGGTTATAAAGAGGAAGAACTGGATCTCAAGATAGAGGAAGTAAGAAAGGTGGAAAGAAAAGAACTAATAAAATACAAAGAGAGGAGAAAACAAGGAACAGAAGAAACCCTCAATGTACCAATGGTTACTGAATATTGCAGCAATAGGTACATTATGGAAACAATCTTCAAGAAACACTGGCATCTGTTGAAAAACGATGATATTATTGGAGAGAAACTACCAGACCAACCGAGCTTTGTGTACAAGAAAACAGGGAATCTCAAAAACAGACTAGCTCCAAGCCTGCTAAGAAAGAAAAAACCCAGTATACAAAGTTTACAAGGAGAACCAATTAAAGGTTTCTTCCCATGCCTAAGCTGCAAAGCCTGTAAAAGAGGGACTAAAACAAAGACGTTTAAATCAACGCAGACTGGAGAAGAATTTAAGATCAAGGACCTTATCAGATGTCAAGATACAGGTATTATCTACCTCATAGAGTGTTCCTGTGGCCTTCAATACATCGGCCAGACTTCAAGAAGCCTCAGAGATAGGTTAAGAGAGCATATTCGGTTAATAGAAAAACAGGATAAAGACACGATTCTTTACAAACATTTTGCCACCAAACATAATGGCAAAATACAAGAGATGAAATTTATGGGCATACAGAAAGTGATAAGAAATTGGAGAGGAGGGGATTTTGAAAAGACCCTTCTCAAAGCTGAATCCAAATGGATCTTTCTAATGGACTGCCTTCATCCGAAAGGTCTGAATAACAGAGAGGACCTAACTTATCTATTTAACTAATGCCAACTTATGTGATTGGATACAATCAATACCAGACTATACGCTTATGGTTTTATGTTCCCCTCTCACATATAATACCACACCAAAATCGCCTTTTTTATTAAACCACCTTGAGAACCTCACCCCCAATTTAGAACCCGCAAGATTAAATTGACCACCCACTATGCTATGGAATTGAATTTGTATTTATCTTTATTAAGACAAATATTTTCAGAAGAAGACACATCTTGTAGATTCATGATCTGACTGTTAGTTTACGGCCCTTCCAAAAAAAAACCTCCACTAGTCTAGAATTCTAATCAAATTATGAACATCGCTACCATCTAGAATCTAAGACTCTTTACGCACAGATAAAGAATGCAACCACTTAGCCCTTTTGGAAACCCTCGAAATTCAATCTCAGAAACTAGGGCAACACATCTCCAATAAGTATGGAGCTATTATGCTCTTATTGGCTATATCATCCTCAGCCGTAGATCAGAACTGCTGTTCTCTAAGGAGTAACAACCATCTGAGATATGAACTAATCTCCTATCCTGATTGTGATTCCTGTACACATGTCAGATAATCCCTCACAACCTCCACCGACTAGGGCCATAAAACAACCCCAGAACCGGATAGAGAGCACTGATGCTCCGCTAAAAAATTGTCTTCATTTGAAAATGATATAGTGATTGAAATAAAGAGGTTATACTACATGTAAAACAACTACGATTTTAGAAGCTTAGTAATCTAGGATATTACACATTTTTGTATCAGTCTACTTAGCATACATCTACTAACAACATCAACCCCAATGTGACCTTTAGACGCATAAATTATAGGTTAGATAAGGGTCCCCTACCCGCAACCGCCTTTGTGCATACAATGTAATGACCAAATGATAAACCCACTTGGGCTCTCTTTCATCTATTTGAGATACTAGATACCCTATGCTATCAAGCGTACCATGGTAAAACTCAGGCTAGATGCCTGAAGTTTTTTATTTTTTTTTATTTTATTTTCTATTATATATATTTTTTTATATATATTTTTTGTTTTTGTTTTTGGATCATTAATTTATGTTTATTTTCTGGGTCCTTCTATGGAGACAACCATGAATGCGCTATTACAAGTTTGCGATTTGATAAACTATGTTCAAGCATACAGATTAGAAATGTAACAAGATCTAGCCTTCGCCCTTAACAACTCAATAAATGACAACCGGAAGTGAAACCGGGTTTGTTTACACCTGGTATTGTCAACCGGAAGTGACATCAGGAAATCGATGTCAGGAAAATAAATTGCAACTGAGTAATAAGGATATATATATATACACTATCCACCAGCAGAATATGAATACACCAAGTGCTTAACACATAAGAACTTTCCAAATAAGAATTTAAGAGCTATTGTAAGTAGCGAAAAACCGGAAGTAGAATAAGCCATTTCCGGTCACAAAATTAGTAGGCCTATATAAAGATGCTTAGCTTACCAGTGAATTAGTCTTGATAAAGGTCTTGTGAGGACCGAAACGCGTAGACGACCCATTGGTAAGCATCTTTCTGATTATTCTCTGTTTTAAAAAAATTTTGCTACGCTATGTTTTATTTTTGATTTTAGGGATCAACGATAATCTCATAGACACAGCTGAGCTCCCCAAAGGATTCTTTTGGATAATCCTCTTCCAGTTATCATCATTTTTTCACATGGAAAAAGATCCACAGTGGAACATTTTTGATTGACTTTTGGATTATTGTGTTTGTTTATTTTTCTACTGACACACTTAGTCACTACTAACATTTTGATCAATATTGTACTCATTACGTTTTCTTGGCCCAACAGGAGCTTCTCTGGATTTTCTAGTGCTAGCGCACAGATCTTTTACTGCATTGCTCACCGACACCTTTTTTTTAACACTTACACTCTGCAGTGCTCCCTGTTATCCTTTGGTGCACACCATTTTTTATCCTTTGTTGAACACCACTTTTTATCATTTTTAACCATTTTTATTTTATTTATTGTTACCACTGCCAGTATTGTACACGATTTGTTAAATTATTGCCAGCATTTTTAACTACTTATTTGCAATGCACATACTTGTTTCAAGATTCCACTGTTGTATAGATTTGTGTTACCATTGTTAGCATTTTTCATTGCCTTATCCACTCGTATCACTGTTATATTTTTAAATATTTTTAATTATTACTTTGTGTTATACACCTAGCACTTTTCTGGTATCGCAGAAACCCTTGTAGCCAGGGGTCATTGTCATAGATTCCAAATCGAGTGCGGCATCTGTCAAGCACTCCAATTTCAGAATCTCAACTGCGGCCAATTTTTAGATATGGATCCATAACTTTACTGACATCTATTGTGCTCCCTCTCTAGCACTTTATTTATCAGCTCTATAGCCTTCTTAAATGGTGTCACCAACGATATTGCTGCCACTATTTAAAGGTTTGATTCAGTAGTTGGTTTTTGACCGCGCTCACTAACGGATAGGTATACCCTAATACACCCAATTTTTTGGGGTAGAGTCTTATTGTACAGCTGTTTTTAGGTATTGTGTTGTATTTTTAAAGTATTATTTTGAGTTATTTTAACATTGTTGCCAGCGGAGTTAATGTAACAGTTTTCCCTAATAGCTGGT
The DNA here is from genome assembly GCF_027579735.1 of Bombina bombina. Lineage (NCBI taxonomy): Eukaryota > Metazoa > Chordata > Amphibia > Anura > Bombinatoridae > Bombina > Bombina bombina. The sequence goes on from NC_069503.1 coordinate 248,459,075, forward strand.
CAACCGTTTTGTTTTAGACTTCCAGGAAGGGAATCAGATATACCGCTTTAATTATTTTTACCAGTATTGTTTTGTATTATTTTGTATAAAATAAAATTTATTTTAGTCCTCCTATACGTTTGTGTGTACATACCCTTAGGCCGTTTGGCGCTGTGATCACTTACTCTGTTTTTAACAGACAAGAGACAAATTAAATTGGTTTCTGCCGGTTGAAACCTTCAGTCTCAATCATTCCCTTCAGTGGCTATATGCATGGAAGTTTTAGGTCTCATGACTGCAGCATCGGACGCGATCCCCTTTGCTCGTTTTCATATGAGACCTCTGCAGCTTTTCATGCTGAATCAATGGTGCAGGGAATATACTCAAATATCACAATTGATGTTCTTAAATCCCAACACTCAACTCTCTCTGGCTTGGTGGTTAAACCATCACCTTATTGTTCAAGGGGCCTCCTTTGTTTGTCCTTCCTGGACTGTGATTTCAACAGATGCAAGTCTCAGGTTGGGGAGCTGTCTGGGGGTCTCTGACAGCACAAGGGGTTTGGAATCCTAAAGAGGCGAGGTTACCAATCAATATTTTAGAACTCTGTGCTATTTTCAGCGCTCTTCAGGCTTGGCCTCTATTAAAGAGAGAATTATTCATTCGTTTTCAGACAGACAACATCACAACTGTGGCATATGTCAATCATCAGGGTAGGACTTGCAGTTCTTTAGCGATGAAAGAAGTATCTTGAATACTTTCTTGGGCAGAATTCAACTCCTGTGTTTAAAAAATATATGCAATAAAGCATACAATAGGGTGCGCTTGTAATTTGATATAACAGCAAAAAGTGATAGTGATATTAGCCAAAACTAAAAAAATTATAATAGATATCCCAACAATAAAACATGATATATGCAAAAGATAAAATGTGACAATTTAGCAATATAGTGCTGGTAGGAAACACTGTGTACACAAATGCAAGTGTAAATAAAATATAACACAAAACAAACTTAAAACAAAAGGTGTCCGGTATTATAACCTAGGTACACAGTGTGTAAAAAAGTCTTTGAAAAAGAATTGTTCAGGTAGTGAAGAAAACAAGTGTTCAAAAAATTGATTTATAAAGTAACAAAAAAAGTTCAAAATGAAGGCAGCTCCTCTTCAAACCGGTGATAAATCGGATAATCTAGAAGGTGGAGACAGAAACAAGAGAGCGCCTCATGGTGTGATATCGTACAAACAAGATGTGTAAACCAAAAAACAACAGGTGTTGAACAGGTACTCGCAAACGAGTTGGCACTAAGAATAAGTGCATACGAGCAGGCTGACCTTTTACAGCAGTCAGTACACTGTGGAGTTGTCTTGTCAGTGACACGCCAAACAATGGGATGGCTGGTCTTGATCGCCACACTAAAGGAGGCTTCCCCTGCAGTCAGCGTATACAGGTCAGACGATCATCCTAACAGGAAGTCCAGCAGGCTGCGCACTGGCTTTATGCATAGCCTGAATAAAAGTGGTTTGTGGTCTCTTTTTGTTGCCATCCCATTGTTTGGCGTGTCACTGACAAGACACAACTCCACAGCGTATTGACTGCTGTAAAAGGTCAGCCTGCTCGTATGCACTTATTCTTAGTGCCAACTTGTTTGTGAGCACCTGTTCAACACCTGTTGTTTTTTTGTTTACACATCTTGTTTGTACGATATCACACCATAAAGCGCTCTCTTGTTTCTGTCTCCAGAATTCAACTCCTGTCTAATTTCTGCGATACATATCCCAGGTGTAGCCTATTGGCAAGCGGATTAAGTCAGCCGTCAGATTTTACATCCAGGGGAGTGGTCTCTCCATTCAGATGTATTTTGTCAGATTGTACAGATGTGGGGGTCTTCCCGAAATAGATCTGATGGCTTCCCATCTAAGCAAGAAACTTCCCAGGTATCTTTCCAGGTCCAGGGATCCCCATGCAGAGATGGTGGATGTGTTAGCAGTTCCTTGGTTTTACCAACCTGCTTACATCTTTCCGCCTCTCTTGTTCTTCTTCCAAGGGTGATCTCCAAGATCATAATGGAACAATCACATGTGTTTCTGGTAGCACCAGCATTGCCTCACAGATTTTGGTTTGCAGATCTTGTCCGGATGTCAAGTTGCCAACCTTGGCCACTTCCGTTAAGACCAGATCTTCTGTCTCAAGGGCCATTTTTCCATCAGGATCTCAAATCACCAAATTTGAAGGTATGTAAATTGAACGCTTAGTCATAGAGGTTTCTCTGACTCAGTGATTAATACATTGCTACAGGCTCGTAAGTCTGTTTCAAGGACGATTTATTATCGTGTTTGGAAAACCTATATTTCATGGTGTTCTTCTAATAAATTCTTGGCATTCTTTTAGAATTCCTAGAATATTACCGTTTCTTCAGGATGGTTTGGATAAAGGTTTGTCTGCAAGTACCTTGAAGGGACAAATCTCTGTTCTTTCTGTTTTATTTCATAGATAGATTGCTAATCTTCCTGACATTCACTGTTTTGTTCAGGCTTTGGTTCGTATCAAGCCTGTTAATAAATCAATTTCTCCTCCTTGGAGTCTTAATTTGGTTTTAAAGTATTTGCAGGCTCCTCTGTTTGAGCCTATGCATTCTCTGGATATTAAACTACTCTCTTGGAATGTATTGTTCCTTTTGGCTATCTCTTTAGCTAGAAGAGTTTCTGAATTGTCTGCTCTCTTGTGAGTCTCCTTTTCTGATTTTCCATCAGGATAAAGCTGTTTTACGGACTTTGTTTAAATTTCTTCCTAAGGTTGTGAATTCTACCAACATTAGTAGGGAAATTGTTGTTCCTTTCTTGTGTCCTAAGAATACTCTTGAAAGATCTTTACATTCTTTGGATGTTGTAAGATCTTTGAAATATTATGTCAAAGCTACTAAAGATTTCAGGAAGACTTTCAGTCTATTAGTTGTTTTTTTTCTGGTCCTAGGAAATGTCCGAAAGCCTCTGCCATTTCTTTGGCATCTTGGTTAAAGCTTTTGATTCACAAGGCTTATTTGGAGTCCGCTTTAGAAAATTACAGCTCATTCTACTAGATCAGTCGCCACTTCTTGGGCTTTTAAGAATGAAGCTTCGGTTGATCAGATTTGGTCTTCTTTGCATACATTTACAAAATTTTACCATTTTGTTGTATTTGCTTCTTCTGAAGCAGTCTTTGGTAGAAAAGTTCTCCAGGCAGCTGTCTGTTTGATTCTTCTGCTTATGATTTAATTTTTTTTCTTGAAATTTATGAGAGACTTATTTTTTTGTGTGGATTTAATTTTTTCCGCGTAAATAGCCGTTTTTATTTTATCCCTCCCTCTCTAGTGACTCTTCTGTGGACTTCCACAACTTGGGTATTTCTATCCCATACGTCTCATGGACTCTTGTCAATTATGAAAGAAAAGTCCGTGAGGCCTATGATTTTTGTATTAAAGTACAATTATATTTCCAGTTCCTCTTTTTATATGCTTTTTTACTCCCGTATCACCTCACTACTTGGCTATGTGTTAAAATGAGTTGTGGGTGTGGTGGGAGGTGTATTTATAGGCATTTTGAGGTTTGGGAAACTTTACCCCCTCCTGGTAGGATTGTATATCCCATACGTTACTAGCTCATGGACTCTTGCCAATATGAAATAAATTAATTTATCAGGTAAGTTCTTACATAAATAGTTTTTTATTACTGTGCACTGAGTTTTTGTGTTAGAAGCACGTTCTCATTCTACAGCGCACATTATGCTTAATATTTATGTTGTTAGCATTCTGGTTTCACTCTTTCTTACAATAGTGCTGGTCGGATCTTGAGCAGCTATTTTAATATGGTTCATGCTATTGAGTCACCCCGGATGCCAGTTAGTGCACTCATTTTTACTCTTAATTATATAGGTGGGGGTTTATCAGAGCACCAGGGCATAGTTTATATAGATTCAGAAGTTAGCTTCTGCATATTTTGCTTTTAATCTAGCTGTGTTCTTGCAAGAGTGCAGTGTTTGTTGGAGTCATGTATTTGGAGTATTGGGATTAGCCACAAGCCTTCTATAGATGTCTTTTTGCCTCCTCTTGGTTCATCGATATACATCCTATTCTAGATCCTCTGCTTTTACGTTTCAGCATTGTTTTGGCAAGATTTCAGAAAATCCTTACTCATGGGAATTTCTTCCTTGCCACCAGGAGTAGGCAAAGACACCCCACAACAAAGCTTTAAGTATCCCTCCTAATTCCCTCTCTCTCCCTGTAGTTCTGTGCCTCGTCATGGAAAGGGCAAGGATAGAGGTGTTAAGAATTTATTGAAGAATTACAGGGATATTAATCCCAAAATTTCCCTCAATGGATAGTTCCTGAAAGAGAGGGACGCAGGAGAGTACTGGCTGTGCAATGTAAATCTCTTCTATGGAGTTGTGTTCACAAGCCTGCCACGAGTGTCAATGGGATGTTCCTTTAGTCTCCTGTTTGGCCATGAAGATGTACTCCCTCGGTTTATCCTCTGTTAGTTACAGAATCCGATGGGCTCGCTATTACATTCTCAAGACTCTTTCTGGATAAGATCACTGGAGTGGGTAATTTCTTGGTAAGTAACTGCTTCACCCACATAGCCTACAGGCTATCAGTTCATGCGCAGAGTAGTGTATGTTTCACCATTCATACAGTTTGTCTATATGACATATTAAGATACACTGACAGTCCCATACATTCCAACAGGTGCCTACTGGGATTATACCTTATGTTGCAGGGAAGTGCAGCTAAGATTGTATAACTAAAGATTAGTTTATGCCAAATATATATAGTGTACTTGTGTTTCTCTTGTAAGGTGTATCCAGTCCACGGATCATCCATTACTTGTGGGATATTCTCCTTCCCAACAGGAAGTTGCAAGAGGATCACCCACAGCAGAGCTGTCTATATAGTTCCTCCCCTAACTGCCACCTCCAGTCATTCTCTTGCAACTCTCGACAAGCATGGAAGCAGTAAGAGAGATGTGGTGAAATGTAGTTGTTTTTTCTTCATATCAAAAGTTTGTTATTTTTAAATGGTACCGGAGTTGTACTATTTTGGTCCCAGGCAGAAAATAGAAGAAGAATCTGCCTGTGGTCTCTAATGATCTTAGCAGGTTGTAACTAAGATCCATTGCTGTTCTCACACATAACTGAAGAGAGAGGTAACTTCAGATGGGGAATGGCGTGCAGGTTATCCTGCTATGAGGTATGTGCAGTTTAAATTTTTTCTAGAGGAATGTAAATGATAGAAAATGCTGCTGATACCAGATTTATTTAAGGTAAGCCTGATTACAGTGATTTAATAGCGACTGGTATCATGCTTACTGTCAGAGGTAATACTCTTATTATTTTTCAATATAAAACGTTTGCTGTTTACACGTTTTTATATATGTTTTGGTGATAAAACTTTATTGGGGCCTAGTTTTTTTCCACATGGCTGGCTTAAATTTGCCTAGAAACAGTTTTCTTAGGCCTCCCACTATGTAGACATGAGTGGGAGGGGCCTAATTTAGAGCTTAATTGCGCAGTAACTTTTGCAGACTGAGACATCCAGCTTCCCTCAAGAAGTCTCCTGAATGCTATAGGACTTCTCTAAAGGGCTTTTAGGCTTTCCAAAGTCGTTTGTATGGAAAGGTAGGGCCACAGCAGAGCTGTGGCAGTTTGTTGTGACTGTTAAAAAACGTCTGTATCGTTTTTTTGATCCGTTTTTTAAACTAAGGGGTTAATCATCCATTTGCAAGTGGGTGCAATGCTCTGTTAGTATATTATACACACTGTAAAAATTTCGTTTGATTTACTGCTTTTTTTCACTGTTTTTCAAATTATGACCTTTTTTATTTTTCTTAAAGGCACAGTACCGTTTTTAATTTTTGCTTGTTAACTTGCTTTAAATTGTTTTCCAAGCTTGCTGGTCTCATTGCTAGTCTGTTTAAACATGTCTGACATAGAGGAAACTCCCTGTTCATTATGTTTAGAAGCCATGGTGGAACCCCCTCTTAGAATGTGTACCAAATGTACTGATTTCACTTTAAGTAATAAAGACCATATTCTGTCTTTAAAAAATTTATCACCAGAGGAATCTGACGAGGGGGAAGTTATGCCGACTAACTCGCCCCATGTGTCAGAACCTTTAAATCCGCTCAAGGGACTCAAGAGGCGCCAAGTACATCTAGCGCGCCCATGGCGTTTACTTTACAAGACATGGCGGCAGTCATGGATAATACACTGTCAGCGGTATTATCCAGACTACCTGGGTTTCGAGGAAAGCGAGACAGCTCTGGAGTTAGAAGAAATACAGAGCATACTGATGCTTTAAGAGCTATGTCTGATACCCCCTCAAAATATGCAGAAGCTGAGGAAGGAGAGCTTCTTTCTGTGGGTGATTTTTCTGATTCAGGGAAGCGGATTCAACCTGATTCTGAAATATCTACATTTAAATTTAAGCTTGAACACCTCCGCGTGTTGCTCAGGGAGGTTTTAGCTGCTCTGAATGACTGTGATACAATTGCAGTGCCAGAGAAATTGTGTAGATTGGATAAATACTATGCAGTACCTGTTTACACTGATGTTTTTCCAATACCTAAAAGGTTTACATAAATTATTACTAAGGAATGGGATAGACCAGGTGTTCCGTTCTCTCCCCCTCCTATTTTTAAGAAAATGTTTCCAATAGATGCCGCCATACGGGACTTATGGCAAACGGTCCCTAAGGTGGAGGGAGCAGTTTCTACACTAGCTAAGCGTACTACTACCCCTGTCGAGGACAGTTGTGCTTTCTTAGATCCAATGGATAAAAAGTTAGAGGGTTACCTTAAGAAAATGTTTATTCAACAAGGTTTTATTCTACAGCCCCTTGCATGCATTGCCCCAGTCACTGCTGCTGCGGCCTTCTGGTTTGAGTCTCTGGAAGAGGCATTACAGGTAGAGACCCCATTGGATGATATACTTGACAAGCTTAGAGCACTTAAGCTAGCCAATTCTTTTGTTTCTGATGCCATTGTTCATTTGACTAAACTAACGGCTAAGAATTCTGGTTTTGTTATTCAGGCGCGTAGGGCGATATGGCTTAAATCATGGTCAGCTGACGTTACTTCAAAGTCTAAGCTGCTTAATATTCCCTTCAAGGGGCAGACCCTATTTGGGCCTGGTTTGAAGGAGATCATTTCTGATATCACTGGAGGAAAAGGTCATGCCCTTCCTCAAGATAGGTCCAAATCAAAGGCCAAACAGTCTAATTTTCGTGCCTTTCGAAACTGCAAGGCGAGTGCGGCATCAACTTCCTCTAATACAAAACAAGAGGGAACTTTTGCCCAGTCCAAGTCGGTCTGGAGACCTAACCAGACTTGGAACAAAGGTAAGCAGGCCAAAAAGCCTGCTGCTGCCTCTAAGACAGCATAAAGGATTGGCCCCCGATCCGATAACGGATCTAGTAGGGGGCAGACTTTCGCTCTTCACCCAGGCTTGGGCAAGAGATGTCCAGGATCCCTGGGTGTTGGAAAGTGTAACCCAGGGATATCTTCTGGACTTCAAAGCTTCTCCTCCAAAAGGGAGATTTCACCTTTCACAATTATCTGCAAACCAGATAAAGAGAGAGGCATTTTTACACTGTGTTCAAGACCTCCTAGTTATGGGAGTGATCCACCCAGTTCCAAAGGAGGAACAGGGACAAGGATTCTATTCAAATCTGTTTATGGTTCCCAAAAAAGAGGGAACCTTCAGACCAATCTTAGATCTCAAGATCTTAAACAAATTTCTCAGGGTCCCATCATTCAAGATGGAGACTATTCGTACCATCCTGCCTATGATCCAGGAGGGTCAATACATGACTACAGTGGATTTAAAGGATGCTTATCTTCACATTCCGATACACAAAGATCATCATCGGTTTCTCAGGTTTGCCTTCCTAGACAGGCATTACCAGTTTGTAGCTCTTCCCTTTGGGTTAGCTTCAGCCCCAAGAATCTTTACGAAGGTTCTGGGGTCACTTCTGGCGGTCCTAAGGCCGCGGGGCATAGCAGTGGCCCCTTATTTAGACGACATTCTAATACATGCGTCAAATTTCAAAATTGCCAAGTCTCATACGGACATAGTTCTGGCATTTCTGAGGTTGCATGGGTGGAAAGTGAACGAAGAAAAGAGTTCTCTATCCCCTCTCACAAGAGTCTCCTTTCTGGGAACTCTAATAGATTCTGTAGAAATGAGGATTTACCTGACAGAGACCAGGTTATCAAAACTTCTAAATTCCTGCCGTGTTCTTTATTCCACTCCTCGCCCTTCGGTGGCTCAGTGTATGGAAGTAATCGGCTTAATGGTAGCGGCAATGGACATAGTGCCGTTTTCCCGCCTACATCTCAGACCGCTGCAACTCTGCAGGGTCAGCCAGTGGAATGGGGATTACACAGATTTGTCCCCTCTACTAAATCTGGATCAAGAGACCAGGGATTCTCTTCTCTGGTGGCTATCTCGGGTCCATCTGTCCAAAGGTATGACCTTTCGCAGGCCAGATTGGACAATTGTAACGACAGATGCCAGCCTTCTAGGCTGGGGGGCAGTCTGGAACTCCCTGAAGGCTCAGGGATCATGGACTCAGGAGAAGACACTCCTTCCGATAAACATTCTGGAACTAAGAGCGATATTCAATGCTCTTCAGGCTTGGCCTCAGCTAGTGACAATGAGGTTCATAAGATTTCAGTCGGACAACATCACGACTGTGGCTTACATCAACCATCAAGGGGGAACAAGGAGTTCCCTAGCGATGTTAGAAGTCTCAAAGATAGTTCGCTGGGCAGAGATTCACTCTTGCCATCTATCAGCTATCCATATCCCAGGTGTGGAAAACTGGGAGGCGGATTTTCTAAGTCGACAGACTTTTTATCCGGGGGAGTGGGAACTCCATCCGGAGGTGTTTGCACAATTGATTCATCGTTGGGGCTAACCAGAACTGGATCTCATGGCGTCTTGCCGGAATGCCAAACTTCCTTGTTACGGATCCAGGTCCAGTATCCCAAGGTGACGCTGATAGATGCTCTAGCAGCGCCTTGGTCCTTCAACATGGCTTATGTGTTTCCACCGTTTCCTCTGCTCCCTCGTTTGATTGCCAAAATCAAGCAGGAGAGAGCATCAGTGATTTTGATAGCACCTGCGTGGCCACACAGGACTTGGTATGCAGATCTGGTGGACATGTCATCCCTTCCACCATGGACTCTGCCTCTGAGACAGGACCTTTTACTTCAGGGTCCTTTCAACCATCCAAATCTAATTTCTCTGAGACTGACTGCCTGGAGATTGAACGCTTGATTTTATCAAAGGGTGGCTTCTCCGAGTCAGTTATTGATACCTTAATTCAGGCACTAAAGCCTGTCATCAGGAAAATCTATCATAAGATATGGCGTAAATATCTTTATTGGTGTGAATCCAAGGGTTACTCATGGAGTAAAGTCAGGATTCCCAGGATATTATCTTTTCTCCAAGAAGGATTGGAAAAAGGATTGTCAGCTAGTTCCTTAAAGGGACAGATTTCTGCCCTGTCTATTCTTTTGCACAAGCATCTGGCGGATGTTCCAGACATTCAGGCATTTTGTCAGGCTTTAGTTAGAATCAAGCCTGTGTTTAAACCTGTTGCTCCACCATGGAGTTTAAATTTGGTTCTTAAAGTTCTTCAGGGGGTTCCGTTTGAACCTCTTCATTCTATAGATATCAAACTTTTATCTTGGAAAGTTATATTTTTGGTAGCTATTTCCTCGGCTCGTAGAGTTTCCGAGTTATCTGCCTTACAATGTGATTCCCCTTATCTGATGTTCCATACAGATAAGATAGTTTTGCGTACCAAACCTGGGTTTTTACCTAAGGTGGTATCTAATAAGAATATCAATCAGGAGATTGTTGTTCCGTCATTGTGTCCTAATCCTTCTTCAAAGAAGGAACGTCTATTACACAATCTTGACGTGGTTCGTGCTTTAAAGTATTATTTACAAGCTACTAAAGATTTTCATCAAACATCTGCTTTGTTTGTTGTCTACTCTGGACAGAGGAAAGGCCAAAAGGCTTCGGCAACTTCTCTTTCGCTTTGGCTAAGAAGTATAATACGCTTAGCTTATGAGACTGCTGGCCAGCAGCATCCTGAAAGGATTACAGCTCATTCTATTAGAGCTGTGGCTTCCACATGGGCCTTTAAAAATGAGGCTTCTGTTGAACAGATTTGCAAGGCGGCGACTTGGTCTTCGCTTCATACTTTTTCAAAATTTTATAAATTTGATACTTTTGCTTCTTCGGAGGCTATTTTTGGGCTATTTTTACAGGCAGTGGTACCTTCCGTTTAAGTACCTGCCTTGTCCCTCCCTTCATCCGTGTACTTTAGCTTTGGTATTGGTATCCCACAAGTAATGGATGATCCGTGGACTGGATACACCTTACAAGAGAAAACATAATTTATGCTTACCTGATAAATTTATTTCTCTTGTGGTGTATCCAGTCCACGGCCCGTCCTGTCATTTTAAGGCAGGTATTTTTTAACTTTAAACTACAGTCACCACTGCACCCTATAGTTTCTCCTTTCTCTTGCTTATCTTCGGTCGAATGACTGGAGGTGGCAGTTAGGGGAGGAGCTATATAGACAGCTCTGCTGTGGGTGTCCTCTTGCAACTTCCTGTTGGGAAGGAGAATATCCCACAAGTAATGGATGATCCGTGGACTGGATACACCACAAGAGAAATAAATTTATCAGGTAAGCATAAATAGTTTTTTCACTTTTCATAATTGCTCCTTTTAAGGTCATTGCCCTCTTAAAGGGACATTGTACATTTTTCTTTGCATAAATATTTTTGAAACATAGTTTTGCTTATTTTTTATTAACATTGTGATGCTTTCTTTCCTAAGATATGATGAGTCCACAGAATCACCAATTACTGTTGGGAATATCACTTCTGGCCAGCAGGAGGAGGCAAAAAGCACCACAGCAAAGCTGTTAAGTATCACTCCCCTTCCCACAATCCCCAGTCATTCCCTTTGACTTTGGTGCAAGGAGGAGGTGAAGTTTTGGTGTCTGAATATGAATTCTTCAATCATGAGTTTATTATTTTGAAAGCCAGAGTAGGTTTGCTCTGATCTTTCCTCCTTGGGTTTAGCTGTACTCCATGTCAGTCTCTTCAGTAGGGCAGTAGTAGCTTTCAAGCAGTTAAGAAATCGCAGTGAGGCCCACCTCACAAGTTCCTAACAGGTTGCTGCCCTTATGTAGAAACCAGAGTAGGTTTACCCTGTCCTTTCTTGTTTTCACAGATCTCTGTGAGAAGTGGCTTCCTCTCTGCCAGGTGAGCTGTCCTGCTCCAGTTCATGATACTAGGGAATGGAATAGGCCTGGGACTTCTTTTTATTCCTTCTTTAAGGTTTTTAAATTGTATCCTTTGCCGGCAGTTAGTTTAAAAGTTTTGAGGAAAGATCCCCAAAGTTAATGGGGCTATCTCTATTCTTGCTAAACATACTACTATTCCTATAGAAAATAGTATTTATTTTTTACCTTCAGATGGGAAACTTGTATCTTATTTAAGGAAAAATATTTTATTTCAGGTCCTTTTCTTAGGCCGCAATTTATTTGGCTGATGTTGCAAATGCTTCAACTTTCTGGTTGGATACTTTAGTGCAACAAGTATCGGATTATGATTTGTTTTACCATTGTTAAAGTTGATCAACATGCTAATAATTTCATTTGTGCCGTATTTTTTTTGATATTTTCACAATTGAGGTTAAATCTATGTCTTTAGCTATTTTTAGCTAGAAGAACTTTGTGACTTAATCCTGGAATGCTAATTTGATTTCTAAAATCCATATTTCTTTTTTCCAAGGTAATCAATTATTTGGTTCACAATTGGATTCAATTTTTTCAAACTGTTACTCTGGGGAAGGGAGTTTTTTGTTGCTTCAAGATTGAGTTCTAAGAGTAAATCTTAAGCTTATATTAGTTTGTTCTTAATAAGGAACGGAATCCTAATTCTTCCCCAAGTAACATGTTTATAATTGGAAGCTTTCTTCAACATGGAATGAATTTAAGCTATTTAAAAGATCGAAGTCAGCCCCCCAAATTTGCATGTAGGTGCGTTTTTTTTATTCCAGCTTAGCTGCTAAGGAGCAGGTTAAGACTTTTTTTTAAATTTGTTTGGTTCAATTCGGTCCAAACTTCTTAGATTTGGGTACTGAATAGGATTCAGAGTAAAACCGCCTGTGAGAAGTTTTTTCTCTCTAGCATATTCCAGCTATTCCAGTAAAGGTTCACACTTTTCTGAAGTATGTTTCAGACCTGTATGTGTTGGGTACTTGTGAGGCGCGGCTGGTTACCCGTTGGGGTCTCAAGGCGCTGCTCAGACCTGGAGTTATCTGGGGTATTCATACTAGTTCCATTTCAGGGTTTGGGGTTTGTTCAAAACTATTTATTGTCCCAAAGATAGAAAATATTTTTGATTTGTCATAAGAGTTCCTTCTTTCAGAATGGTGTTTATATGGTCTATTCTGCCTTTTTGGTCAGTAAGGGCATTATTTGTTTACAATAGATACAATAGATGCATATCTTCTTCTTCTGTTTTCATTCAGATTATTTTCATTTTCTGAGATTTTCTGTTTTTTGACAAGCATTACCAATTTGTTGCTTTTCCTTCTGGTCTAGCGACAGCTCTAAGAATCTTTACAAGGTTCTCAGTGTTTCTTTATTTGGACGATCTCGTGGTACTGGCTCAGTCTTTTCGTTCTCCAGAATCTCATACGATTCAACTTTTGTTGTTTCTTCTAAGACATGGTTGGAGGATCTTTTTATCAAAAGATCCTTGGTTGCTCAGACAAGGGTCACCTTTTTCAGGTTTCCAGATAGATTGTGTCAATGTCTTTGTCGCTAACAGACAGGAGACAATTATATTGGGTTCAGTTTGTCGGAACCTTCAGTCTCTATTATTTCCTTCAGTAGCTATATGCATGGAAGTTTTAGGTCTCATGGCTGCAGCATTGGATTAGATTCCCTTTGCTCTTTTTCATATGAAACCTTTCCAGTTTTTTATGCTGAATTAATGGTGCAGGGATTCTAGGATATCATTTTTAATATCTTTGAATTCCAATGTTCAACTATCTTTGACTTGGTGGTTAGATCACCATCATATAGTTCTACGGGTCTCTTTGATGCATCCAACCTAGACCTTGATCACTACAGATGTGAGTCTTTTTGGTTGGGAGGCTGTCTGGGGATCTCTGTCAGCACAAGGGGTTTGGAAATCTCAGGAGGCTAGATTACCATTTCATATTTTGGATCTCCGTGCATTCTCAGAGTTTGTCAGTTTTGGCTTCTTTTTGAAGAGAGAGACGTTATTGTTTTTCAGACAGACAATGTCACAACTGTGGTGTATGTCAATCATCAGCGTGGGACTCTTAGTCCTTAGGCTGTGAAAGAAGTATCTTGGATACTTGCTTGGGCTAAATCCAGCTCCTGTCTAATTTCTGTGGTCATATCCCAGGTTTAGACAATTGGGAAGCGGATTATCTCTGTCAATCAAGCTTTACATCCAGGAGAATGGTCTCTTTACCCAGATGTGTTTTTTCAAATTGTTCAGATGTGAGGGTTTCCAGTATTAGTTCTGATGGCATCTCATCTAAACAAGAAAACTTCCCAGGTACCTATTCAGGTCCGGGGATTCTCACGCGGAAGCAGTGTATGCATTGACACTTCCTTGGAGTTATCAATCTGCTTATATTTTTGCTCCTTCTGGTTCTTCTTTTTAAGAGTGATTTTTCAAAATCATCATGGAGCAATCGTTTGTGCTGCTGGTGGCTCCAGCATGGCCGCTCAGGTTTTGGTATATGGTTCTTGTTTGGATGTCCAGTTGCCAACCTTGGTCACTTCCATTTAGGCCAGACCTTAAGATTCTGTTTTTTTTCTGTCAGGAAATCAAATAATTAAATTTGATGGTATGGAAATTAAAACGCTTAGTCATAGAGCTTTCTCTGACTCAGTGATTAATACTATGTTGCAGGTTCGTAAATCTGTGTCTAGAAAGATTTATTATCGATTTTGGAAGACTTACATCTTATGATGCTCTTCTCATAATTTCTCTTGGCATTCTTTTAGAATTCCTAGGATTTTATAGTTTCTTCATAAGGTTTTGTCTGCAAGTTCATTGAAAGGACAAATCTCTGCTCTTTCTGTGCTGTTTCACAGAAAAAAATGCTAATCTTTCTGATATTCATTGTTTTGTTCAGGCTTTGGTTCGTATCAAGCCTGTCATTAAGCCAATTTCTCCCCCTTGCAGTCTTAATTTGGTTCTGAGGGCTTAACAGGCTCTTCCGTTTGAGCATATGCGTTCTTTGGACATTAAATTACTTTCATGGAAAGTATTGTTCCTTTTGGCCATCTCTTCTGCTAGAAGAGTTTTAGAATTATCTGCTCTTTCTTGTGAGTCTCCTTTTCTGATTTTTCATCAGGTTAAGGCGGTTTTTGCTGTCTTTATTTAAATTTTTACCTCAAGTTGTGAATTCTAACAACATTAATAGAGGAATTATTGTTCCTTCCTTGTGTCCTAAATCCTAAGAATTCTTTGGAAATATCCTTATATTCTTTGGATGTGGTCAGAGTTTTGAAATATGTTGAAGCTACTAAGATTTCAGTAAGACTTCTAGTCTATTTGTTATCTTTTCTGGTTTTAGGAAAGGTCAGAAGGCTTCTGCCATTTCTTTGGCGTCTTGGTTAAAGCTTTTGATTCATCATGCTTATGTGGAGTCGGGTAAATCCCCGCCTCAAAGCATTATGGCTCATTCTACTAGGTCAGTTTCTACTTCCTGGGCTTTTAAGAATGAAGCTTCTGTTGATCAGATTTGCAAAGCAGCAACTTGGTCTTCTTTGCATACTTTTACTAAATTCTACCATTTTGATGTTTTTTTCTTCTTCAGAAGCAGTTTTTGGTAGAAAAGTACTTCAGGCAGCTGTTTCAGTCTGATTGTTCTGCTTATAATTTCAGTTTTTTTCATTATAAAGATTAAAACTTTTGATTTGGGTTGTGGATTGTTTTTTTCAGCGGAATTGGCTGTCTTTATTTTATCCCTCCCCTCTCTAGTGACTCTTGCGTGGAGTTCCACATCTTGGGTATTTGCTATCCCATACGTCACTAGCTCATGGACTCTTGCCAATTACATGAAAGAAAACATAATTTATGTAAGAACTTACCTGATAAATTAATTTCTTTCATATTGACAAGTGTCCATGAGACCCACCCTTTTCTCTTGTAAAGGTGTATCCAGTCCACGGGTTCATCCATTACTTGTGGGATATTCTCCTTCCCAACAGGAAGTTGCAAGAGGACACCCACAGCAGAGCTGTCTGTATAGCTCCTCCCCTAACTGCCACCCCCAGTCATTCTCTTGCAAGCTCTCGACAAGAAAGGAAGTATCAAGAGATATGTGGTGACTTAGTGTAGTTTTACCTTCAATCAAAAGTTTGTTATTTTTAAACTGTAACGGCGTTGTACTGTTTCACTCTCAGGCAGAAATTGGAAGAAGAATCTGCCTGGAGGTTGATGATCTTAGCGGTTTGTAACTAAGGTCCATTCTTGTTCTCACACATAACTGAAGAGTATGGAAAGAAAACTTCAGTTTGGGGGGATGGTTGGCAAATCACCTGATTTGAGGTATGTTTAGTATATTTTTTTCTAGAGAGATAAGGTCTAGAAAATGCTGACAGTGCCTGATATATTTGAGGTAAGCCTGATACAGTGATTTAACAGCGACTGGGATCATGCTTACAACATAAGGGTAATTTTTATGTTAACCCTCATAGTACTTTGTGTTGAAACGTTTGCATTACTTAACAGAAAAAACGTTTTTTCTCTGAGGGTGATAAATCTTTATTTTGGGGCCTAGTTTTCCACATGGCTGTTATTTTACTCCTAGGAGTAGTTTTTTATGGCCCTCTGACTGTGAGTGCATGGTGGGAGGGGCCTATTTTCGCACACTTTATGCACAGTTTTTATACAGACTGAGATATCCAGCTTCTCTAAAGGAGTCCTCTGGCATCTAGGACCACTATAGAGGGGTTCTTTCCTGCAAACATTGTGTTTAAGGGAAGGTAGGAGCCACAGTAGAGCTGTGGCAGTGTGTTTGACTGTTTTTTTAACGGTGTTACCGTTTTTCTAATCCGTTTTTGGGCCTAAGGGGTTAATCATCCATTTGCAAGTGTGTGCAATGCTGCTTTAGTCTCTTGTACACACTGTAAACATTTCGTAGAGTTTACTGCTTTTTAACACTGATTTGCAGTTTATATGGTAGTTTTTTTCTCTTAAAGGTACAGTACCATTTTTGTTTATTTGCTTTTCACATTTATTAAAGTGTTTTTCCAGCTTGCTGGTCTCATTACTAGTCTGTTAAACATGTCTGACATAGAAGAAACTCCTTGTTCATTATGTTTAGAAGCCATTGTGGAACCCCCTATTAGAATGTGTACCAAATGCATTGACCTTTCTATAAGTTATAAAGACCATATTATGGCTTTTAAAGATTTATCACCAGAGGTTTCTCAGACTGTCAAAAGGGAGATTATGCCATCTATCTCTCCCCATGTGTCAGAACCTATAACTCCCGCTCAAGTGACGCCAAGTACATCTGGCGCGTCCACTGCGTTTAATTACAGGACATGGCTGCAGAGGTATTGTCCAAACTGCCAGGGTTACAAGGAAAGCGAGACAGCTCTGGGGCTAGAATAAATACAGAGCTCTCTGACGCTTTAGTAGCTATGTCTGAAATACCCTCACAAGGTACAGAAGCCGAAGCAGGAGAGCTTCTATCTGTGGGGGGACATTTCTGATTCAGGGAAGGCATTACTTCAGTCTGACTCTGAAATGACAGCATTTAAATTTAAACTTGAACACCTCCGCATGTTGCTCAGGGAGGTTTTAGCGACTCTGGATGACTGTGACACCATTGTAGTCCCAGAGAAGTTGTGTAAAATGGACAAATACTTTGCTGTGCCTGTTTACACTGATGTTTTTCCAATCCCTAAGAGGTTTTCAGAAATTATTACGAAGGAATGGGATAGACCAGGTGTACCGTTCTCTCCCCCTCCTGCCTTTAAAAAGATGTTTCCCATAGATGCAGCTACACGGGACTCGTGGCAGACGGTCCCTAAGGTGGAGGGAGCAGTCTCTACCCTAGCTAAATGAACAACTATTCCCGTCGAGGACAGTTGTGCTTTCCTAGATCCAATGGATAAAAAACTAGAGGGTTTCCTTAAGAAAATCTTTGTACAACAAAATTTTATTCTCCAGCCTCTTGCATGCATTGCCCCAGTCACTGCTGCAGCGGCTTTCTGGTTCGAGTCTCTTGAAGAGGCTCTACAGGTGGAGACCCCGTTGGATGATATCCTAGACAGGCTTAAAACTCTTAAGTTAGCCAATTCATTTATTTCTGACGCCGTTTTTCATTTAACAAAGCTAACGGCTAAGAATTCAGGTTTTGCCATTCAGGCGCGTAGGGCGCTATGGCTTAAATCCTGGTCAGCTGACGTTACTTCAAAGTCTAAGCTTCTTAACATCCCCTTCAAAGGGCAGGCGCTATTCGGGCCTGGATTGAAGGAGATCATTTCTGATATTACTGGAGGAAAAGGCCACACCCTTCCCCAGGATAGGACCAACAAATCAAGGACCAAACAGTGGCGCAGCTTCAAGTTCCTCTGCTGCAAAACAAGAAGGAAATTTTGCCCAGTCTGGAGACCTAATCAGGCTTGGGGAAAGCAGGCCAAAAAACCTGCTGCTGCCTCGAAGACAGCATGAAGGAGTAGCCCCCGATCCGGGACCGGATCTAGTTGGGGGCAGACTTTCTCTCTTCACCCAGGCTTGGGCAAGAGACGTCCAGGATCCCTGGGCTCTGGAGATTGTTTCCCAGGGTTATCTTCTGGATTTCAAAGCCTCGTCTCCAAAGGGGAGATTTCATCTCTCACAATTACCTGCAAGCCAGATAAAGAGAGAGGCATTCTTACATTGTGTTCAAGACCTTCTGGTCATGGGAGTGATCCACCCAGTTCCAAGGGAGGAACAAGGGCAGGGATTCTATTCAAATCTGTTCGTAGTTCCCAAAAAAGAGGGAACTTTCAGACCAATCTTGGATCTCAAGATCCTAAACAAATTTCTCAGGGTCCCATCCTTCAAGATGGAGACTATTCGAACCATCCTACCTATGATCCAGGAGGGTCAATATATGACTACCGTGGATCTAAAGGATGCTTATCTCCACATTCCGATACACCGAGATCATCATCGGTTTCTCAGGTTTGCCTTCCTAGACAGGCATTACCAGTTTGTGGCTCTTCCCTTCGGGTTAGCCATGGCACCAAGAATCTTTACGAAGGTTCTAGGGTCCCTACTGGCAGTTCTAAGGCCACGAGGCATAGCAGTGGCTGCTTACCTAGACGACATTCTGATACAGGCGTCGACTTTTCAAATCGCCAAGTCCCATATGGACATTGTTCTGTCATTCCTGAGGTCTCACGGGTGGAAGGTGAATGAAGAAAACAGTTCTCTCTCCCCTCTCACAAGAGTTTCCTTCCTAGGAACTCTGATAGATTCAGTAGAAATGAAGATTTTTCTGACAGAAGTCAGGTTGTCAAAGCTTCTAACTTCCTGCCGTGCTCTTTATTCCATTTCTCAGCCGTCAGTGGCTCAGTGTATGGAAGTTATCGGCTTAATGGTAGCGGCAATGGACATAGTTCCGTTTGCCCGCCTACATCTCAGACCGCTGCAACTTTGCATGCTCAGTCAGTGGAATGGGGATTACACAGATTTGTCCCCACTGCTAAATCTGGATCAAGATACCAGGGATTCTATTCTCTGGTGGCTATCTCGGGTCCATCTGTCCAGGGGAATGAGCTTCCACAGGCCAGAATGGACTATAGTGATGACAGATGCCAGCCTTCTGGGGTGCAGTCTGGAACTCCCTGCAGGCTCAAGGCTCGTGGTCTCAGGAGGAAGCCCTCCTTCGGATAAACATTCTGGAACTAAGAGCGATATTCAATGCTCTTCAGGCTTGGCCTCGGCTAGCAGAGGTCAGGTTCATCAGATTTCAGTCGGACAATATCACGACTGTGGCCTATATCAACCATTAGGGGGGAACAAGAAGCCCCCTGGCAATGTTGGAGGTTTCAAAGATAATTCTATGGGCAGAGGTTCACTTTTGCCATCTTTCAGCTATCCATATCCCAGGAGTAGAGAACTGGGAGGCGGATTTTTTAAGTCGGCAGACTTTTCATCCGGGGGAGAGGGAGCTACATCCGGAGGTATTTGCCCAGTTGATTCAACTATGGGGCAAACCAGAACTGGATCTCATGGCGTCTCGTCAGAACGCCAAGCTTCCTCGTTACGGGTCCAGGTCCAGGGACCCCAAGGCAGCGCTGATAGATGCTCTAGCAGTGCCCTGATCCTTCAGCCTGACTTATGTGTTTCCACCGTTTCCTCTGCTCCCTCGGCTGATTGCCAAGATCAAGCAGGAGAGAGCTTCGGTGATTTTGATAGCTCCTGGGTGGCCACGCAGGACTTGGTATGCAGATCTGGTGGACATGTCATCCTTTCCACCATGGACTCTGCCGCTAAGGCAGGACCTTCTACTTCAAGGTCCTTTCAAACATCCAAATCTAATTTCTCTGCGTCTGACTGCTTGGAGATTGAACGCTTGATTCTATCGAAGCGTGGTTTTTCCGAATCTGTCATTGATACCTTAATTCAGGCTCGAAAGCCTGTCACCAGGAAAATCTATCATAAGATATGGTGTAAATATCTTCACTGGTGTGAATCCAAGGGTTACTCATGGAGTAAAGTCAGGATTCCTAGAATCTTATCCTTTCTCCAAGAGGGATTGGAGAAAGGATTATCTGCTAGTTCCTTAAAGGGACATATTTCTGCTCTGTCTATTCTTTTGCACAAACGTCTGGCTGAGGTTCCAGATGTTCAGGCGTTTTGTCAGTTTTAGTTAGAATCAAGCCTGTGTTTAAACCTGTTGCTCCGCCATGGTGTTTAAATTTAGTTCTTAAAGTTCTTCAAGGGGTTCCGTTTGAACCTTTGCATTCCATAGATATTAAACTTTTATCTTGGAAAGTTCTGTTTTTAGTAGCTATCTCCTCGGCTCGAAGAGTTTCGGAGTTATCTGCTTTACAGTGTGATTCCCCTTATTTGATTTTCCATGCAGATAAGGTAGTTTTGCGTACCAAACCTGGGTTTCTTCCTAAGGTAGTATCTAATAAGAATATCAATCGGGAGATTGTTGTTCCTTCATTATGTCCTAATCCTTCCTCAAAGAAGGAACGTCTATTACACAATCTTGATGTGGTTCGTGCTTTAAAGTTTTATTTACAAGCTACTAAGGATTTTCGTCAAACATCTGCTTGTTTGTTGTCTACTCTGGACAGAGGAGAGGCCAAAAGGCTTCGGCAACTTCTCTTTCTTTTTGGCTAAGAAGCATAATCCGCTTAGCTTATGAGACTGCTGGCCAGCAGCCTCCTGAAAGAATTACAGCTCATTCCACTAGAGCGGTGGCTTCCACATGGGCTTTTAAAAATGAGGCCTCTTCCACTCTGGGCTTTTAAAAATGAGGCCTTGAACAGATTTGTAAGGCGACGACTGGGTCTTCGCTTCATACTTTTTCTAAATTCTACAAATTCAATACTTTTGCTTCTTCGGAGGCTATTTTTGGGAAAAAGCTCTTACAGGAAGTGATGCCCTCCGTTTAAGTGCCTGCCTTGTCCCTCCCTTCATCCGTGTCCTAAAGCTTTGGTATTGGTATCCCACAAGTAATGGATGAACCCGTTGACTGGATACACCTTTACAAGAGAAAACAAAATTTATGCTTACCTGATAAATTTATTTCTCTTGTGGTGTATCCAGGCCACGGCCCGCCCTGTCATTTTTAGGCAGGTGTTTTTTATTTTTAAACTACAGTCACCACTGCACCCTATAGTTTCTCATTTTTTCTTGCTTGTCTTCGGTCGAATGACTGGGGGTGGCAGTTAGGGGAGGAGCTATATAGACAGTGGGTGTCCTCTTGCAACTTCCTGTTGGGAAGGAGAATATCCCACAAGTAATGGATGAACCCGTGGACTGGATACACCACAAGAGAAATAAATTGATCAGGTAAGCCTAAATTTTGTTTTTTGTGGTGGTTATGATTTTTTGTATAAAGCACAATTATTCCAATTCCTTGTTGATGCTTTCGCTCATTTTTTATCACCCCACTTCTTGGCTATTCGTTAAACTGAATTGTGGGTGTGGTGAGGGGTGTATTTATAGGCATTTTGAGGTTTGGGAAACTTTGCCCCTCCTGGTAGGAATGTATATCCCATACGTCACTAGCTCATGGACTCTTGCCAATATGAAAGAAATGAATTTATCAGGTAAGTTCTTACATAAATTATGTTTTTTATTTGCAGATCTAGTAGTGACAGATCCCCCTTGTGATTGTGTAGACCCTGTTTTTGCTCTAGTAGAGCTAGTATCACTAGCTTAGCTCTCACAGCTACTAGTGTCTATAGAGTCAACAGTGTTCTTGATAGCTCTTATATAGGTGCGTCGTCTGGGGTTGTGTTCCCTACGTCTGTCATCATTACCATAAAGCCATTTATATATCCTTTTCTCTCTATAGTCGGTCTCTACTGTGGAGAGTTTTCTATTTTTGAAAGCTAATAATTCACTGTATTAATGTATCCAATTTTGTAATCCAGTTCTCGTTTTTATCGTCAATCAGTACCTGATAGCTTTCAGTTTTAATTACTTCAATCTCAATCTTAATTTTATCCTCCAAGCAAGAGACTTCCTGTACAGTGAGTAAAATTAAATCATCGGAGCATTTGTTTTAGATACAGCACCATTTTCTACAAAATTCAGGGTTGGTTCTTCCTAGTGTAGGTACACTGGTAATTCTAAAGCCCCTTGGGATCAATTTATTTTTATAATAATTGGATAAATAAACAGCATGTAAATTGTAATCGATTTTACGTTTGTTTAAATTCAGAAGTTTATGATAAATATCAATAGGGATATTTCCCCTCAACTCACGCAAGTCAGTAGTGTTTAAGATCCGGGCAGCATCGTCATCCGTGAACATCAAAGTGTCCGTGTTTACCAGATCATCATCTGTCCGTTGGATAATGCCACCTAAGGGGGAGTGACTGTGTGCACCAGCTTCCATGAAAAAAATAGTAGAAAAAAAATAATAGAAAAAATAGTTGCTAAAAACAACAGCTCAAAAGAGAGTATGAGGCTGAAAAGTATTGCTGTCACAGAGAACAAAACGCACACTCCTGTGTGTCTTCAGAAAACATCTTTTATAGTTTCATAGGAGAGGTATAAAAAAATGTCAAAAATTGGTTTCAGCAGATAATTGGGTGCAATTTCCAAAAATATATGAAAGCAGAGTCCTATGTAGGAATGCACACCGTATTTAAATTGCATCTGCCAGGGTGCAATGTCAAAAAGTACTTACTAAGCAAAAAAGGCAGCACTCACTGGTCTTGTCATATAAAAAATAACTTTTAATGGTACAAAAAGTTTAAAATATTGGGATGTACATGATGTTTCGATGCCTAACTGGCATCTTTTTCAAATGTCCCAAAAGGTAGAAAAAAGTAAATCCGAAGTGGTAACACCAGCTATGTGGCGTTCCTCATGAGAGCATGAAAATACTGGCTATGTGTGCTTAATATATACTGTTATTAGCACTTGATGGGTTTTTTAACTACACAAGAAGGGGATTTTCTTTCTATAGACTATCCTAAAACCCCCATATTTTATCTACTGCCCAAAATCCATAAATCACTCATACATCCACCTGGGTGACCAATTGTGTCGGCCAGGGACTCTGTTTGTTCTGGGCTGGCAAAATACATCGACTATCATCTCCAACCCATAGTTACCAACTCCCTGTCATATTTACAAGACTCCACTGCCATGATACGAAAATTACATGCTTTTCAAACGCTGACAGATGGGGATATCCTCGTGACCATGGATGTTGACAGCCTCTATACTATCATCACTCATTTGGATGGCCTGGAGGCTGTTAGATCCATGGTCACGGGGAATCCACATTATAGTGGTCCTCCGTTGGAGTTCTTTTTGGAATTAATGGAACACTGTTTAACCAAAAATTATTTTTCCTTTGATAATAAATTTTATTTGCAGACGGCAGGGACGGCCATGGGCTCGAACATGGCCCCTGTCTATGCAAATATTTTCATGCTTTGGTATGAATGTCAAATTATGCAACCTTATACTCATCCAAATATTCTGATGTATACCAGATACACAGATGATTTTTTTTTAATTTGGTATGGCAATGCAGTGGACTTGAAACTATGAGTGGAACATTTAAATCAGATTGATACTCCGATCAGGTTCAAAATGGAATATGACCATGAACAAATACATTTCCTTGATCTCAACATATTTAAAGTTAGGACAGAACAACACATCAGATTTGGCACATCCTTGTACACTAAGAGCACTGATAGAAATTCATTATTATTAGCCTCCAGCTACCATCCTCGACATCAGAAGTTAGGCATTATCTCCTCTCAACTTACGCAAGTCATTAGAAATAATTCTGAACCAGAAATTTGTATGGAACAACTAGATGCTATGTGTATGAAGTTGGAGGCAAGACAATATGACAAAAAGGACATTGATATGGCAAGACAGAAACTTCTAAAGTGTGATCAAGAATTACTTTTAAAGACCAAAGCAAGTAATAACAGGACTGTAGAAAGATTAAACTTCATCACCACATTTTCTCCACTACATGATACCATACGAGACTCAGTCCACAAGAGATGGGATTTACTCGAAACGGACAAAGGTCTAGCATCATGGAAATCACAGACACCAAGAGTGGTATACAGACGTGCTAGGAGTTTGAAGGATCTACTCGTGAAGAATGGCCCTAAAAGTTTACCTCAAGTGGATACATGGTTGAAATCTCGCAAAAATGGGTGTTATAAATGTGGTGATTGTGTTAACTGTAATGCAATACAAACTGGTGATTCTTTCCAACATCCACACAGGAACAAGAGATATACCATCAGTCACCGGCTAAACTGTAATAGTTCATTCGGCATATATCTTTTTGTTTTGCCCCTGTTCCCTAGTCTATGTGGGGAAAACGACCACCCTGTTCAAAGACAGAATGGCCAATCATAGGTGTTCCATCAGGGAGGCACTGAGAGAAGGAACATCAGATCTCCTAGTTGCCAGACACTTCGCTACATACAAAAACAGCATCTCCAGCTTACGATGCATGATCATCGATCACCTACCTGCCCCTAAGAGGGGGGGGAGACCGAAATAAAATGTTATTAAGATTGGAGTCCAGGTGGATCTACATGTTGGACACAGTGTCCCCTAAGGGTCTTAACATTAAATTAGACTTTGGGCCCTTCATTGGATAAATGGAATCCTATCTAAATATCAGTGAAAATATCTCTACTGTGGGATTATAACATCAATATACGATATTGGACTTGCTCATGGACCCAGCTCCTACTATGTTTTTTACTTTTTTGTAATTCTTTCCTTTTTTTTTCATTTTTGCTTTCTGGCTTATGTGTTGCTGGACACTATATACATATCCTCATCAATGGTAGCGCCACCCCCCACACGCTGTTGCCATATTGTGTATCTTACTGAAAATCAACCTTTTTGCTAAGTCTGTATGGGAACCATAGTGAACTGTCGGCTGTGTACCCGCAATATGTGGGGCATTTGTGAGTCATAATATACTAAGATTAAATGTGTATTACACCCTACAGCCACACTTTCGGATCAGAAGCTGCCTTCAAAGATAATGATTTAGCGGATGTGTACCCACAAGAAGTGGGGCATTTGCGATGATGACTAGAACAAATGTGTATTACACTGTATAACCGGAATTTTTGAGTAGATATTGCTTTTCACAGATAAAGCCGAAGGTGTTCTCTCAGATATAACAGCTGATGACGACGGGATGCGATTTCATGTGAAATGTACGGCATTGTTGTGCCAGAGGCATCGATCATCGTGAGACACAGAATAACAGCTTTCTGACTGGGGAATTCTGATTTCGGCCGTGACAAGTGGGCGTATACTATGACGCTGGAAAGTAATGCCAGATGATTGGCCACAATACGCTAACTAAGGAACTCCCATAACTATGCAGATTAGCCATGCAGCTGAATACACAACAGCCTAACATATGAGAAGCTCTGTGGGTGGGAATTGTATCAATCGGTACAGCGCGAAACAGACTATTCACACCTGAGCACAGCCTCATTGTCAAGTGCTACTAACAGTATATATTAACCACACATAGCCAGTATTTTCATGCTCTCATGAGGAACGCCACATAGCTGGTGTTACCACTTCGGATTTACTTTTTTCTACCTTTTGGGACATTTGAAAAAGATGCCAGTTAGGCATCGAAATGTCATGTACATCCCAATATTTTAAACCTTTTGTACCATTAAAAGTTTTTTTTATATGACAAGACCTGTGAGTTCTGCTTTTTTTGCTTAGTATATATATATATATATATATATATATATATATATATATATGTGTGTGTGTGTGTGTGTGTGTGTGTGTGTGTGTGTGTGTGTGTGTGTGCATTGTGAAAAAAAACTAGGCTGATATTTTACCACTTAGGTATTTAATAAGTTTTTGGTGTGACACATTTTGTAATATTTATATATATATATATATATTATTTTTTGGGCTCAGTAACAGCAATCTCCTCATCACAGGTGTGTTTAACAAGAGCAGCATAGGAGGTGGGCAATGCTTCTGGTCTACTGCTCTAACTCTTACAGATCCTACAGTAATCAATCTGCCTCTCTCTGTTGATCTCTGGGGCAGAGGGGCTTCCTTCTGAGGCACAAAAGCAAATCCAAAGGTATACGAAAGGATGATAGGCAGCACAGTGTAGAGTTAGTAAAAATACAAAAACTAACTTCTGCCTACCCTGGTCAACCCAGACCAAGTGGGGTTTATACACAACCGGGAGGGCCCAGATAACACCAGGCGCCTTATTAATATAGTTTGTGAATCGACAAGAATGAACAAGCCTTTCTCGGTTATCTCTTTAGATGCCGAGAAGGCCTTCGACAGGGTTAGATGGAGCTATCTCTGGGAGACCCTCGAAGTCCTTAAATTCCCCCGTGATATATGCCTCGCTATCCAAGCCCTATATTCCAACCCCACAGCTTCGGTTAGGGGAATGGGGTTCCATTCAACTCCGTTCCCCATCCGAAATGGCACGAGGCAGGGATGTCCTCTATCCCCACTTCTGTTCGCCCTAGCAATAGAACCACTTGCAGAAACTATACGCACTAACAAGGCCCTGATGGGTATTACACTCTCGGGCTCTAAACATAGCATTGCCCTGTTTGCTGATGACGTGACAGTGTTTTCAGCGGACCCTCTCCACACCATCCCTAAACTTCTGGATATACTTGAGGCCTTTGGCTCTCTTTCCTTTTATAAACTTAACGTCCCTAAAACAGAAATTTACTGGTGGGGCTTCCCCCAAAAATATATCTCGGCCCTCCAGAGGCAATTTGATTTTAAATGGTCTAGTAAAAATATTACACACCTTGGAGTCAAAATATCAAATGACCCGAAACAAATGGTCAAAGATAACTTTCCACCTTTGCTGGCAGACTTGCGAGCGCTAAAAAACACCTGGGACCATAAGAACATCTCTTGGATGGGCCGCATAGCCTCTCTCAAGATGTCATTCCTCCCACGGCTCACCTATCTGTTTAGGTGCCTACCGATCAGGGTACCCTCCCATTTACTGTTGCAATTCCAAAGCGAATGCACCAAACTCATTTGGCAGAATAAAACCCCGAGGATAGCCCACAAAACGCTCCAGTTCCCGGTTCATTTGGGGGGATTGGCCTCCCCATCCATACTTAAGTATTACGAGGGAGCCATGCTTACGCATATATCCCAGTGGGGAGTTTTACAATCTCAAGACAGGTGGAGAGATATCGAACAAGCTTCACTGCCCTTTGATATCTACCTAAAAGATTTAATCTGGACTCCGGCCCACAGCCGCAGATCCTTGAACATCCATAACCTAGTAATCATAGAATGCCTGGAGGTTTGGAATAAGATCCGGCATCGTAAGCTTATCGCGCCGCATCCCTCCCCAATTACTTCTATCCCCGGCCTCTTTAAGGGCCTCCCAGATACACACCCCAACACATGGGCCAGAATGGGGGTGTCACAAGTCTCGGACTTCTGGTCTACGGCCAGCGAAGATGGTTATATCAGTTTGTCTAGGGACAGTCTGGGTAAAGACATCCCATCCCATCTACACTTTGTGCTTACTAGGATTAAGAGTTTCCTATCTAGCTGGGGTTTTTCCCCCTCCGCTACGCGCCCACTTACTCCATGGGAGTCTACTTGGAAGGGAGGACGTAGACTATACAAACCTCTGTCGAGGCATTACTGTCTACTTGAGGGCACTGTGCCCCCAGACCTGGCCCCGCATTTGAATAAGTGGGACACCATTCTCCACACTAAAATCCCGGCTAGTGCCTGGCAGGGATCTCTTACCCTGACTAGGAAATCCTTGCATTGTGTGACAATGTTTGAGACACACTATAAAGTTATCTCTCAATGGTACCTAGTCCCAGTCCGTTTAGCCAAGATGTTCCCGACGTCCTCCCCACAATGCTGGAGGGAATGTGGGGCCCAGGGGAGCATGATCCACATCTGGTGGGACTGCCCCAAGCTGTCTCACTTGTGGAACTTATGTTTCCGCACTCTATCTGCTCTTAAGATACAACTGCCCAAAAGCCCTGCCACAGCACTCCTACACTTGAACTTACATACCCTCCCCAAACACCAACAGATCTTTTGTATCTATCTTCTGACCTCGGTTAAAACCTGCATTGCTAGATGCTGGAAGAAAACCTCCCCCCCTGGATGGTCTGATATCCTTAGGAACATGGCCTACTTACAGACCATGGAAAGGGATATATTCTATAGTTTGGACAAAAGCGACCTGTTTGAGATGGTCTGGGCCGACTGGACGGAAATACACGACACCACATGGCTCCCCCAGGTCAGGGTATAGTAACGCACATATCTCCCGCTCTTGACAAATGCCGATAGCTATTTTCCTTCCCCTTCCTCCCTCCCCATCCATAAGGATGACCCCTACCCCTTCATCCCCCCCCCCTCTTTTCTCTTATGTAATATCTCATGTAATGTACTGACTTCTATCTTGGATACTTAACAATTTAGCTGTATCCTCTTCAACGATCTATCTCCCTTTTGTTTGATTGCATTTCATTCTAACAATCTAGGATTTGCTTTGTACCATGATATGCAGGGGATCTGCGAATCCCCAGACAATGTTATTCTTGTTAAAACAAATAAAATAAAACTTTAAAAAAAATAAAAAAAATAAAAAAAAAAAAAATACAAAAACTTTATTCGGTCCAGTAAAATCATTATTTTAAGCACATACACAACAAAAGTTATACCCCAGCACACAGGAGCTGCTCTCCGACGCGTTTCCTGCTAAACACAGCACTTCATCAGGGATAGCAGCTGATTCCCTCTACGGCCATTTATGCATGCAGATCTATTAACCCTTTACACAACACTTACTGATCACCTCTAATTCATTTTGAGAACAGTGATCTGTGTCCAATATATGGTATGTTAGATCTTGCGTGCCAAATGGAACAATTTACAAATTCAAAAAATCTCACAATAGATACACAACAGTATACTTAAAAATATAATGAAATATACACTTTTTTCTAGATTCATGAGAGAAACAATGTGATACATATGCCAATAAATTTAACGATTGGATCTTACATTATTATTAATAATTAATAATGGGGGAGGGGGGAGAGAAAATAAGCAAATAATTGCATATAACTATATGGCTTTACTTATATGCCTGTATACAGTTGTAAGTCCCAAATCTTATTAATCCCTTTTGGGCTACCTGTTTCCAGTTTATGTATCCAGTAAGCCTCTTTTCTGTTTAACTTAGCCAATCTATCTCCCCCTATGATTCTTTTTGGTACCCTATCAATGATTTGAAATTGAAACAAAGTTAGAATATATTCAAGCCCTTCTTTTGTGTATGGATGACTATTGCGATGATGTGCAAAATGTCTTGCCACTGGAGTCTTAGGTTCAAGAGCTTCCAATGATAACAGGTGTTCACGCATACGATCCTTTATGGGTCTTATGGTTCTCCCTGTGTATTGGCACCCACAAAGTTTACAAGAGATTAAATAGACTGCATAGTCTGGCAGGTAAAGTGTTGGTAAATTCTAAATTCACATTTTGTAGTATGGGACACAAAGATTTCACCCTGCTTAACAAACTTGCAGGTCTTACAAGGTCTTATCCCACATTTAAATGTCCCTTTCCTAGTTTTTAGCCAACTCTCTGACCTAATTGTATTAGGTTTATTAGATTCTGAAAAATTTCTATTTACATACTGTCCTAAAGTCCTAGCTCTTCTTGAAACAAATTTGACACCGTTATTAGATATATCTTTTAAAGTAGGTTCTTTTTCAAGAATGGGGAGATATCTTTTCACTAGATTACAAATTTTGTTATATTGGTTATTGTAGAGAGTAGAGAAGACAAGATTGTCACTTGAACTTTTACTTTTTGATTTGTCCTGAAGCAATTCTTCCCTATCCATAGATCTTATACTATCTCTAGTATTCTCCAATAGGTTCTTATTGTAACCTCTGTTTAGGAGGCGATCCTTTAGGAGATCTGCATGTTTATCATAGTCTTCAGTATTGCTGCAGTTCCTGCGTAACCTCATAAATTGTCCTTTTGGAATAGCCCTTTTTAGATGTTTGGGATGATTTGATTCTGCCCTAAGTATGGTGTTACCAGCAATTTCTTTTCTAAAAGCTTCCATCACTACTACTTGTTCACTTTTATCTATCTTGATTTTCAAGTCTAAGAAATTGATATTATCCTCATTCCAACTATAGGTAAATTTAAGATTCATACTGTTATCATTCAATGTTCTAACAAAATCCTCCATCTGGGTTATACTCCCATGCCAGACAATTAACACGTCATCGATAAATCTAGTATAAAATTTGATGTTATTTTTATAATCATTCAAATCCCCAAAAATCTTAAACAGTTCAAAATAACTCAAGTAAATGTTCGCATAGGAGGGGGCGAATTTCGCCCCCATGGCCGTGCCCCTATGCTGTAAGTAGATGTTACCTTCAAAAACAAAATAATTATGAGTTAACAGAAAATTAACCACATCAATAAGATAACTGATAAACACAACGTCAAAATTTGTATAGAATTTCAAAATTTCTTCTAGAGCAAGAAGACCTTGGCTGTGGGGGATGCAAGAATATAACGAGACCACATCTATTGTTAAGAAATAGCAGTTGTCAGACCATCTGAAGCCTTCAAGCTTCCTGAGTAACTGTTTTGTGTCTCGTAAATATCCAGGCATGTTAGTAACTATTGGCTGTAAAAACCCATCCACCCATGCTCCTAATTTCTCACCTAGTGTGCCTATTGTGGAAATGATGGGCCTACCTGGCGGTTTTAGTGGGTTTTTATGAATCTTTGGCAAATGTTTAAATGTAGATATTACTGGGAATTTCACCAAAAGTGAATCTGCCAATTTTTCATTAAGAATGCCTAATTTTAATCCTTCTTCAAGTATATTATCCAATTCATTTACAAATTTTGTAGTGGGGTTAAAAGTAAGTAACCTATATGTATCCCTATCACTCAGTTGTGTTTGGGCCTCAGTTACATAGGTTTCCCTATCTTGAACAACAATTGATCCACCTTTGTCAGAATTGGTAATGATTAAACTCTGATCTTTCTGCAGACACTGCAGTGCCTGCCATTCAGTTCTCGATAAATTATTATTATGTTTCTCTTTCTTCTTTTCACACTCATACAGTTTAATCAATTCTTGTTCAACAATGGTATGGAATAGATCAATATTTTCACCCCTAGAATGTAAAGGGTAAAAATATTTGTTTGTACATTTCATGTTACTCCTAGGGACAATGTGATTGCTTTCACTATGCCTAATGTTATCACTGTTTAAGGCCGCTAAATTAGTCAGGTCACATAATTCACTAAATTCCAATTTTTCAATGTCTGTAAACATAGAATGTGCAGCATCAGAACCAACACAGACATCGGGACAATCAGGACTATCAGGATTATCAGTATTGATATTAACCATCTCAGAGAAGTGTTTCTTTAATGTCACTTTCCTCATGAACTTGTTCAAGTCCAATAATACATCAAATAGGTCAAAGTCATTAGAGGGAGCAAACCCATGTCCTTTAGTCAGAACTTTCTGCTGTTCATTTGTAAGCTGTACACTTGAAAGATTTATTATATTCTGCCCCTCTGACTCTTCCCATTTTTTGACCCCTTGTTTGCTCTACTGGGATATCTCAGTGTTGATGTATTAGACTCTGTAACTGTTATCTTATTGGTGGATGGTAACACATCCTGTTTGACCATTTCAGAGAAAGATTTTCTTTTTATATTCTCCTTAGGTCTCGCTCCTGGTTCTTTACTTGTGTGTTCTCTGTCCTCAGATGCCACATCATTAATCAAGACATTTGAACAATTAGAGTCCAATTCCTGTTCTGAACCTGATGAATTCGATATTTCTCCGGTGGTGTTTCCAGAGCCATTTGTACCAATACTGCTCTCACTAAAAGTAACTTTTCTTTGCTCTGAATTACTTTTGCCTGTATTCTTATTTTTGTTTTTTTGCCTTCGTTTTCTTGATTTTCTAGTATCAAAATTTGCTCCACCACTGGTATTCCAGTTATAGACTATATTTAACTCATAGTCCTTGCAATCACGTTGGTACTTGCTAATCTTTCTTTCCATGATTTCCTTATCCAGCTTTTCAAGGGTGTCATTGAATTGTTTATCAAATGCTTCAAATCTCGTATCATCCTTAGTTAGATCAACTTTTTCCTGTAAATCTGTTAATTCTGCCAAAACTTTCTCTTTCTCCTTTCTTTTTATTAAGCAATTTCCCCATGAGGATTAGGGAGCATTTGGTTAAAGTTTCATTCCAATCTTCCATAAATACTTTGTCTTCCTTGTCATTGGCAGGGTATTTCTTCATCCTCAGCCCTCTGGGTACTTTGTTTTCATTTATATAAAGCTGTAAAAACTCTATCTCCCACCAGAGTCTTAACTCCTTGATGCTCAGTTTCTCCTTGCTAGAAAAAAGGTGTACAATATTATCCTGTGTGCTTTCCGGGGTTGTAGTGCTTTTTATTAGGTGCTCCAACTTTGTGCGCCTTAGTGCAATATTGCCATACGCCATGTTTATTGCTGTAAATCTACTATTTCTGTCAGCAATATATTACAAATTTTGTTTAAATATAATTAGTCCTCATATGAAGAAAAGAACGGGAAATAATGCAAATAATAAAACTTCAACTTTCATACGTTCTCCATAGAGTACAGACCACGGCAAAATCGGCAGTGTTTCAGTTCAATATTACTCACTGAGGTAGCGGTGTGTAAATGTGTTATAATAAAACTGATCCAATATGTAACGTGTGTGATTTGTAACTCCAATGCTTTTACACTTTGCTCACAGTTGTAAGTAGATACAATAGTTTCCAATGTGTACAACAAAATCGTATGAACAACTGAGCAAGAGAAATTACTTCACACGGTGCATAAGTTGTGACAACAGTCTTCAGGCTTTAAAGAAAGATAGAAAACAGTACCTTGATTATAAATGT
Organism: Bombina bombina; assembly: GCF_027579735.1. Lineage (NCBI taxonomy): Eukaryota > Metazoa > Chordata > Amphibia > Anura > Bombinatoridae > Bombina > Bombina bombina. Next base: position 248,491,867 of record NC_069503.1, read on the forward strand.
ATTCATTGGTAAATGTGTCCCCACACCGGACTTCTCTCTGTAGATACAGACACTAGTGCCAATCCGGTCCTACCGTCTGCAGGGAGGGAAGACAAACCGCTAAGCCTCTGGTGTTCAGTATGCGGATCAGAACGCCTTACACACCTGAATTCAGCTCATTGATTATGCACTGCATGCAGCACCTATACCTCAGGGACATAGAGAAGTGAGCAAATCCTTGCGTCTTCAGCGTTTTCCCATTTGCTGGATAACAACACAAAAGCAAATCCAAAGGTATACGAAAGGATGATAGGCAGCACAGTGGAGAGTTAGTAAAAATACAAAAACTTTATTCGGTCCAGTAAAATCATTATTTTAAGCACATACACAACAAAAGTTATACCCCAGCACACAGGAGCTGCTCTCCGACGCGTTTCCTGCTAAACACCGCTTTCTGGATACATAAACTGGAAACGGGTAGCCCAAAAGGGATTAATAAGATTTGGGACTTACAACTGTATACAGGCATATAAGTAAAGCCATATAGCTATATGCAATTATTTGCTTATTTTCTCTCCCCCCTCCCCCATTATTAATTATTAATAATAATGTAAGATCCAATCGTTAAATTTATTGGCATATGTATCACATTGTTTCTCTCATGAATCTAGAAAAAAGTGTATATTTCATTATATTTTTAAGTATACTGTTGTGTATCTATTGTGAGATTTTTTGAATTTGTAAATTGTTCCATTTGGCACGCAAGATCTAACATACCATATATTGAACACGGATCACTGTTCTCAAAATGAATTAGAGGTGATCAGTAAGTGTTGTGTAAAGGGTTAATAGATCTGCATGCATAAATGGCTGTAGAGGGAATCAGCTGCTATCCCTGATGAAGTGCTGTGTTTAGCAGGAAACGCGTCGGAGAGCTGCTCCTGTGTCCTGGGGTATAACGTTTGTTGTGTATGTGCTTAAAATAATGATTTTACTGGACCGAATAAAGTTTTTGTATTTTTACTAACTCTCCACTGTGCTGCCTATCATCCTTTCGTATACCTTTGGATTTGCTTTTGTGTCGTTATCCAGCGAATGGGAAAACGCTGAAGACGCAAGGATTTGCTCACTTCTCTATGTCCCTGAGGTATAGGTGCTGCATGCAGTGCATAATCAATGAGCTGAATTCAGGTGTGTAAGGCGTTCTGATCCGCATACTGAACACCAGAGGCTTAGCGGTTTGTCTTCCCTCCCTGCAGACGGTAGGACCGGATTGGCACTAGTGTCTGTATCTACAGAGAGAAGTCCGGTGTGGGGACACATTTACCGATGAATAAGGGCTCCAATACACATAGGAATTTGAAATATGTATTTTGCGCATTGTGTCTCCCAATTTAGATCTTAACACTGTCCAGTTAGGGCACATGAGAATTACTATTCTTAAGGTGCATTATTGAAATATTAAATATAAACCATATCCGTATGGGATATACATTCCTACCAGGAGGGGCAAAGTTTCCCAAACCTCAAAATGCCTATAAATACACCCCTCACCACACCCACAAATCAGTTTTACAAACTTTGCCTCCCGTGGAGGTGGTGAAGTAAGTTTGTGCTAGATTCTACGTTGATATGCGCTCCGCAGCAGGTTGGAGCCCGGTTTTCCTCTCAGCGTGCAGTGAATGTCAGAGGGATGTGAAGAGAGTATTGCCTATTTGAATTCAATTATCTCCTTCTACGGGGTCTATTTCATAGGTTCTCTGTTATCGGTCGTAGAGATTCATCTCTTACCTCCCTTTTCAGATCGACGATATACTCTTATATATACCATTACCTCTACTGATTCTCGTTTCAGTACTGGTTTGGCTTTCTACTACATGTAGATGAGTGTCCTGGGGTAAGTAAGTCTTATTTTTGTGACACTCTAAGCTATGGTTGGGCACTTTTATATAAAGTTCTAAATATTTGTGTTTAAACATTTATTTGCCTTGATTCAGGATGTTCAATATTCCTTATTTCAGACAGTCAGTTTCATTATTTGGGATAATGCATTTGAATAATCAATTTTTTTCTTACCTTAAAATTTGACTTTTTTTCCCTGTGGGCTGTTAGGCTCGCGGGGGCTGTAAATGCTTCATTTTATTGCGTCATTCTTGGTGCAGACTTTTTTGGCGCAAAAAATGTCTTTGTTATTTCCGGCGTCATACTTGTCACCAGAAGTTGCGTCATTTTTGACGTTTTTTGCGCCAAAAGTGTTGGCGTTACCGGATGTGGCGTCATTTTTGTCTCCACATTATTTAAGTCTCATTGTTTATTGCTTCTGGTTGCTAGAAGCTTGTTCACTGGCATTTTTTCCCATTCCTGAAACTGTCATTTAAGGAATTTGATCAATTTTGCTTTATATGTTGTTTTTTCTATTACATATTGCAAGATGTCCCAGATTGACCCTGAATCAGAAGATACTTCTGGAAAATCGCTGCCTGATGCTGGATCTACCAAAGTTAAGTGTATTTGCTGTAAACTTATGGTATCTGTTCCTCCAGCTGTTGTTTGTAATGAATGCCATGACAAACTTGTTAATGCAGATAATATTTCCTTTAGTAATGTTACATTACCTGTTGTTGTTCCATCAACATCTAATACTCAGAGTGTTCCTGTTAACATAAGAGATTTTGTTTCTAAATCCATTAAGAAGGCTTTGTCTGTTATTCCTCCTTCTAGTAAACGTAAAAGGTCTTTTAAAACTTCTCATTTTTCAGATGAATTTTTAAATGAACATCATCATTCTGATTCTGATAATGATTCCTCTGGTTCAGAGGTTTCTGTTTCAGAGGTTGATGCTGATAAATCTTCATATTTGTTCAAAATGGAATTTATTCGTTCTTTACTTAAAGAAGTCTTAATTGCATTAGAAATAGAGGATTCTGGTCCTCTTGATACTAAATCTAAACGTTTAAATAAGGTTTTTAAATCTCCTGTAGTTATTCCAGAAGTTTTTCCTGTCCCTGATGCTATTTCTGAAGTAATCTCCAGGGAATGGAATAATTTGGGTAATTCATTTACTCCTTCTAAACGTTTTAAGCAATTATATCCTGTGTCATCTGACAGATTAGAGTTTTGGGACAAAATCCCTTAAGTTGATGGGGCTATCTCTACTCTTGCTAAGCGTACTACTATTCCTACGGCAGATAGTACTTCCTTTAAGGATCCTTTAGATAGGAAAATTGAATCCTTTCTAAGAAAAGCTTACTTATGTTCAGGTAATCTTCTTAGACCTGCTATATCTTTAGCGGATGTTGCTGCAGTTTCAACTTTTTGGTTAGAAGCTTTAGCGCAACAAGTAACAGATCATAATTCTCATAGCATTGTTAATCTTCTTCAACATGCTAATAATTTTATTTGTGATGCCATCTTTGATATCATTAGGGTTGATGTCAGGTATATGTCTCTAGCTATTCTAGCTAGAAGAGCTTTATGGCTTAAAACTTGGAATGCCGATATGTCTTCTAAGTCAACTTTGCTTTCTCTTTCTTTCCAAGGTAATAAATTATTTGGTTCTCAGTTGGATTCTATTATTTCAACTGTTACTGGAGGGAAAGGAACTTTTTTACCAGAGGATAAAAAATCTAAAGGTAAATTTAGGTCTAATAATCGTTTTCGTTCCTTTCGTCACAATAAGGAACAAAAGCCTGATCCTTCCCCTACAGGAGCGTTATCAGTTTGGAAACCATCTCCAGTCTGGAATAAATCCAAGCCTTTTAGAAAGCCAAAGCCAGCTCCCAAGTCCACATGAAGGTGCGGCCCTCATTCCAGCCCAGCTGGTAGGGGGCAGATTACGTTTTTTCAAAGAAATTTGGATCAATTCAATTCACAATCTTTGGATTCAGAACATTGTTTCAGAAGGGTACAGAATAGGCTTCAAGATAAGGCCTCCTGCAAGAAGATTTTTTCTTTCTCGTGTCCCAGTAGATTCAGTGAAGGCTCAAGCATTTCTGAAATGTGTTTCAGATCTAGAATTGGTTGGAGTAATTATGCCAGTTCCAGTTCTGGAACAGGGGCTGGGGTTTTACTCAAATCTCTTCATTGTACCAAAGAAGGAGAATTCCTTCAGACCAGTTCTGGATTTAAAAATATTGAATCATTATGTAAGGATACCAACATTCAAAATGGTAACTATAAGGACTATTCTGCCTTTTGTTCAGCAAGGGCATTATATGTCCACAATAGATTTACAGGATGCATATCTGCATATTCCGATTCATCCAGATCACTATCAGTTTCTGAGATTCTCTTTCCTAGACAAGCATTACCAGTTTGTGGCTCTGCCGTTTGGCCTAGCAACAGCTCCAAGGATTTTTACAAAGGTTCTCGGTGCCCTTCTGTCTGTAATCAGAGAACAGGGTATTGTGGTATTTCCTTATTTGGACAATATCTTGGTACTTGCTCAGTCTTCACATTTAGCAGAATCTTATACGAATCGACTTGTATTGTTTCTTCAAGATCATGGTTGGAGGATCAATTTACCGAAAAGTTCATTGATTCCTCAGACAAGGGTAACCTTTTTAGGTTTCCAGATAGATTCAGTGTCCATGACTCTGTCTCTGACAGACGAGACGTGTAAAATTGGTTTCAGCTTGTCGAAACCTTCAGTCTCAATCATTCCCTTCGGTAGCCTTATGCATGGAAATTCTAGGTCTTATGACTGCTGCATCGGACGCGATCCTCTTTGCTCGTTTTCACATGCGACCTCTTCAGCTTTGTATGCTGAACCAGTGGTGCAGGGATTATACAAAGATATCGCAATTGATATCTTTAAAACCGATTGTACGACACTCTCTGACGTGGTTGACAGATCACCATCGTTTAGTTCAGGGGGCTTCTTTTGTTCTTCCAACCTGGACTGTGATTTCAACAGATGCAAGTCTGACAGGTTGGGGAGCTGTTTGGGGGTCTCTGACAGCACAAGGGGTTTGGGAATCTCAGGAGGTGAGATTACCAATCAATATTTTGGAACTCCGTGCAATTTTCAGAGCTCTTCAGTCGTGGCCTCTTCTAAAGAGAGAGTCGTTCATTTGTTTTCAGACGGACAATGTCACAACTGTGGCATATATCAATCATCAAGGAGGGACTCACAGTCCTCTGGCTATGAAAGAAGTATCTCGAATACTGGTATGGGCGGAATCCAGATCCTGTCTAATTTCTGCGGTTCATATCCCAGGTATAGACAATTGGGAAGCGGATTATCTCAGTCGCCAAACATTACATCCGGGAGAATGGTCTCTTCACCCAGAGGTATTTCTTCAGATTGTTCAAATATGGGGTCTTCCAGAAATAGATCTGATGGCTTCTCATCTAAACAAGAAGCTTCCCAGGTATCTTTCCAGATCCAGGGATCCTCAGGCGGAAGCAGTGGATGCATTGTCGCTTCCTTGGAGGTATCATCCTGCCTATATCTTTCCGCCTCTAGTTCTTCTTCCAAGAGTAATTTCCAAGATTCTGAAGGAATGCTTGTTTGTTCTGCTGGTGGCTCCAGCATGGCCTCACAGGTTTTGGTATGCGGATCTTGTCCGGATGGCCACTTGCCAACCGTGGACTCTTCCGTTAAGACCAGACCTTCTGTCGCAAGGTCCTTTTTTCCCATCAGGACCTCAAATCCTTAAATTTAAAGGTATGGAGATTGAACGCTTGATTCTCAGTCAAAGAGGTTTCTCTGACTCTGTGATTAATACTATGTTACAGGCTCGTAAATCTGTATCTAGGAAGATATATTATCGAGTCTGGAAGATTTACATTTCTTGGTGTCTTTCTCATCATTTTTCCTGGCATTCTTTTAGAATTCCGAGAATTTTACAGTTTCTTCAGGATGGTTTGGATAAAGGTTTGTCTGCAAGTTCCTTGAAAGGACAAATCTCTGCTCTTTCTGTTGTTTTTCACAGAAAGATTGCTAATCTTCCTGATATTCATTGTTTTGTACAAGCTTTGGTTCGTATAAAACCTGTTATTAAGTCAATTTCTCCTCCTTGGAGTTTGAATTTGGTTCTGGGGGCTCTTCAAGCTCCTCCGTTTGAACCTATGCATTCACTTGACATTAAATTACTTTCTTGGAAAGTTTTGTTTCTTTTGGCCATCTCTTCGGCTAGAAGAGTTTCTGAATTATCTGCTCTTTCTTGTGAGTCTCCTTTTCTGATTTTTCATCAGGATAAGGCGGTGTTGCGAACTTCTTTTAAATTTTTACCTAAGGTTGTGAATTCTAACAACATTAGTAGAGAAATTGTGGTTCCTTCATTGTGTCCTAATCCTAAGAATTCTAAGGAGAGATCATTGCATTCTTTGGATGTAGTTAGAGCTTTGAAATATTATGTTGAAGCTACTAAGAATTTCCGAAAGACTTCTAGTCTATTTGTTATCTTTTCCGGTTCTAGGAAAGGTCAGAAGGCCTCTGCCATTTCTTTGGCGTCTTGGTTGAAATCTTTAATTCATCATGCTTTTGTCGAGTCGGGTAAAACTCCGCCTCAAAGGATTACAGCTCATTCTACTAGGTCAGTTTCTACTTCCTGGGCGTTCAGGAATGAAGCTTCGGTTGATCAGATTTGTAAAGCAGCAACTTGGTCTTCTTTGCATACTTTTACTAAATTCTACCATTTTGATGTGTTTTCTTCTTCTGAAGCAGTTTTTGGTAGAAACGTTCTTCAGGCAGCTGTTTCAGTTTGATTCTTCTGCTTATAATTTCAGTTTTTTTATTATAAGATTTAAACTTTATTTTGGGTGTGGATTATTTTCAGCGGAATTGGCTGTCTTTATTTTATCCCTCCCTCTCTAGTGACTCTTGCGTGGAAGATCCACATCTTGGGTATTCATTATCCCATACGTCACTAGCTCATGGACTCTTGCTAATTACATGAAAGAAAACATAATTTATGTAAGAACTTACCTGATAAATTCATTTCTTTCATATTAGCAAGAGTCCATGAGGCCCACCCTTTTTGTGGTGGTTATGATTTTTTTTGTATAAAGCACAATTTTTCCAATTCCTTATTTTTTATGCTTTCGCACTTTTGTCTTATCACCCCACTTCTTGGCTATGCGTTAAACTGATTTGTGGGTGTGGTGAGGGGTGTATTTATAGGCATTTTGAGGTTTGGGAAACTTTGCCCCTCCTGGTAGGAATGTATATCCCATACGTCACAAGCTCATGGACTCTTGCTAATATGAAAGAAATGAATTTATCAGGTAAGTTCTTACATAAATTATGTTTTTGATCTCTTCCCCCCTCTTTTGCTCTCTCTTCCCCCCTCTTTTGCTCTCTCTTCCCCCCTCTCTTTTGCTCTCTCTTCCCCCTCTCTTTTGCTCTCTCTTCCCCCTCTCTTTTGCTCTTTCTTCCCCCCTCTCTTTTGCGCTCTCTCCCCTCTCTCTTTTGCGCTCTCTCCCCCCCCTCTCTTTTGCGCTCTCTCCCCCCCTCTCTTTTGCGCTCTCTCCCCCTCTCTTTTGCGCTCTCCCCCCTCTCTTTTGCGCTCTCTCCCCCCTCTCTTTTGCGCTCTCTCCCCCCTCTCTTTTGCGCTCTCCCCCCCCCTCTCTTTTGCGCTCTCTCCCCCCTCTCTTTTGCGCTCTCTCCCCCCTCTCTTTTGCGCTCTCCCCCCCCTCTCTTTTGCGCTCTCTCCCCCCTCTCTTTTGCGCTCTCTCCCCCCTCTCTTTTGCGCTCTCTCCCCCCTCTCTTTTGCGCTCTCTCCCCCCTCTCTTTTGCGCTCTCTCCCCCCTCTCTTTTGTGCTCTCTCCCCCCTCTCTTTTGCGCTCTCTCCCCCCTCTCTTTTGCGCTCTCTCCCCCCTCTCTTTTGCACACTCTCCCCCATCTCTTTTGCGCAGTCTCCCCCCTCTCTTTTGTGCACTCTTCCCCCACTCTTTTGCTGTCTCTCTCCCCCCTCTTTTTGGAATAGGAGTTCCAATCTTTGAATAGTGATGGAGGATGAGTGTTGGTTATCCTCTACATCTGAGATCCTCTGTTCTGCTTGCTGTAGGCGGGTAGAATACTGCCTGATTTCTGTAGTGAGGGTGTCCATGCCTGCCTGCAGGGTCTCTATTTTATGAAGAAAAAAAGCAGTGATTGAGAGGTGTCTTGAATTGGTTCCCTGTCGGGAGGCACTGGCTGTTCCAACTGGGGTTCTGGGACTAGCTTTTGCTTTCTCTCTGCCGATTTCTGTCTGCCCGACATGATAGGTATAGCTTGCGTAGCAGAGACCTTGAAATATTTGTTCACTTTCATGTGGGTCAGCGCAATTGGGGTACAGCTGGCCTCTACCTGTTAGGAGCTAGGTGGAGGTGAAAACAATCTGAAATTTTTCATTACGGTTTAAGAAGGAAAGTTGTAGTACCCTGTTAAGCAGCTGCAGTGTAACTTAAAAGTCCCTAGATGGTGCTGTAGGACTGTGGGTGACAGGCCAGATACAGGAGCAAGATGAGCAGCATGCATAAAACAGAGCCAACTTGTGAGATCAGCCCTGTGTGTAACTTTGATATTAAGACAGAAACACAGAATGGTAGATCTGCGCTGATAGTGTGTCCTACTGACATGCAAGTATATATAAACCACTCTCTGCGTGGCCCATCTAAAAAACTCCCCACTATATGTTAAAGGGACAGTCTAGGCCAAAATAAACTTTCATGATTCAGATAGAGCATGTAATTTTAAACAATTTTCCAATTTACTTTTATCACCAATTTTGCTTTGTTCTCTTGGTATTCTTAGTTGAAAGCTTAACCTAGGAGGTTCATATGCTAATCTCTTAGACCTTGAAGCCCACCTCTTTCAGATTGCATTTTAACAGTTTTTAACCACTAGAGGGTGTTAGTTCACGTATTTCATATAGATAACACTGTGCTCGTGCACGAGAAGTTATCTGGGAGCAGGCACTGATTGGCTAGACTGCAAGTCTGTCAAAAGAACTGAAAAAAGGGGCAGTTTGCAGAGGCTTAGATACAAGATAATCACAGAGGTTAAAAGTATATAATTATAACTGTGTTGGTTATGCAAAACTGGGAAATGGGTAATAAAGGAATTATCTATCTTTTAAAACAATAAAAATTCTGGTGTAGACTGTCCCTTTAAGCTCCCTGCCAGGTGGCTCACAAATAGAGAGAAATTTGCAGGGTCTGCTCCTGCGTCGCTCTGATAGTGCGGGTCAGGTACTGTGCCTCGTCCTATCCCTCCGCTCCCCTCTCTTACTGCAGAGTTGGCCAGGGAGTCCTTTATGTATAGAGAGGCTGTATTTCCTGCAATACCCCGTTATGTGGCTATTGGGTTGAGGAGTGGTGTGGGGGGACGAGTGCTCAAGGCCAGATGTGTAGCAGGCACTCCGTTATGTGTTCTGTTGGCCTCCAAAATGGCGGATCTCTCGTGGGGCAGAAGAGCCCTTTACCTGCTCCCGCGAGTGTAGCCGTGGTGTTACGGAGCTCACCCAGTCCTGGTGGCTATCCTTTCCTGCGGGTTACCATCCCGCGTGAAGCTTGTGGGTAGGTGGCTGCTTAGTAGGCCACTGATGTCCGTCAGGTGTGAGGGCCTCTCCGAAATCCAAAATGGCGCTGCGTGCCTTGTCTCCTTCACTCCCTGTACACCTCTGGGGGCGAGGGCTGTTGCAGAGTGCCCTTCACGCCGGGTGTTCAGTTGGGTCTAAGGTATGGGGGAATGCCCAACAAGAATTGTGCGTGGGGGAAGCCGGTCAGCACAGTTAAACTGTTTTTTGTGCCCTTTGATGCCGGAGCTCTGTGCTAGTGCTGCCGCTTCTTAGACCCGCCCACCGGAAGTCCATTGCAATAATGTACTTTTTATTATTAAATATATATTTAATTTATATATCTGATACTGTTAATGTAAAATACATATCTATACCTATATATCTCTAGTAAGAGATATGCAGGTATAAGTATATACAGTCATGGCCAAAAATATTGGCACCCCTTCACCCAGAAAATTGTTGCAATTACAAATATTTAAGCATTCTCCTGTTTATTTCTTTTATTTGTAATGGTATGACACAAAAATGTGGAGAAAAAAAAAGCCAAATTGGACACATTCAACGCTAAACTCCGAAAATGGACTGGACAAAATTATTGGCATCCTCAATTTAAAATTTGGTTGCACATCCCTTGGAAAAATTAACTGAAATCAATCGCTTCCTGTAACCATCAATGAGTTTCTTACACCTCTCTGCAAAGCAACCCCAAAACATCAGTAAACCTCCACCATGTTTGATTGTAGGGACTGTATTCTTTTCTTTAAAAGCCTCATTTCTTTTTCTGAAAACAGTAGAATAGTTTTGTAAAAGCTGTAATTTTGTTTCGTCTGTCCACAGCACATTCTCCCAAAAGGATTTTGGCTTCCTCAGATAAGTTTTGGAAACTCCAATCTGGCTTTTTTATGTTTTTGTGTCAACAGTGGGGTCGTCCTGGGTTTCCTACCATAGTGTCCCTTTTCATTCATACGGCAATGTATAGTGCGAGCTGACACATTCATACCCTGTGCCTGAAGGTCAGCTTCAATTTGTCTAGAAGTTAATCGAGGTTCTTTATCCACCATTCGAACAATCCTTTGTTGCAATCTTTGATAAATTTTTCTCTTTTGTCCATGTCCAGGGAGATTAGCTACAGTGCCAAGGGACACAGGAACATTAATATCTCTGGAGATGGACTTGTAACCTTGAGATTGTCCATGCTTTTCCACAATTTTTGTTCTCAAATTTTCAGACAATTATTTGCTGCTCTTTCAGTGTAGCACACAGAGACACACAATAGAAAGGTTAAAGGGACACTGTACTCAAAAATTTTCTTTCATGATTCACATAGAGCATGCATTTTTAAGCAACTTTCTAATTTACTCCTATTATCAAATTTTCTTCATTCTCTTGGTATGTTTATTTGAAAATCAAGAATGTAAGTTTAGATGCCGGCCCATTTTTGGTGAACAACCTGGGTTGTCCTTGCTGATTGGTCAGCACCAATAAACAAGTGCTGTCCATGGTCCTGAAGCAAACATTTGCTGGCTTCTTAGCTAAGATGCCTTCTTTTTCAAATAAAGATAGCAAGAGAACGAATTAAAATTGATAATAGAAGTAAATTCGAAAATTGCTTAAAATTGCATGCTCTATCTGAATCATGAAAGAAAAAATTTGAGTTCAGTGTCCCTTTAAGAGCATTTTTCACCATTTTAACTGGTTACCGGTGTGATTTCTATATTGTCAGCACCTGTTAATTGATACAGGTGAGTTTAATTACAAATTACAGGAGCATCACAAACTTGGAATGCAATTATTTCTAACAATTTTGAAAAGGTGCCAATAATTTTGTCCAGTCCATTTTTGCGTCGAATGTCAGATTTGGCTTTTCTTTTTCCTCCCACTTTTTTGTGTCATACAAATACAAACAAAAGAAATAAACATGAGTGCCTAAACATTTGTAATTACAATTTTCTGGGCGAAGTGGTGCGTTATCGGACAGAAATGCAGGGGTGCCAATATTTGTGGCAATGATTATATATATACATACAAATATGTATTTAAGAATAAAAGGGACATTATCCTGTAAGTGAAGAACATTGCAATATTAAATATATATAGGAAATGTACAGTAAAACACATAGATACAAAAATACATCTGTAAACACATATACTAAAGGGCCCTGAAACATCGCAATACAGCTGTGCATTTTGAAAAGACCAGTGAGTGCCTCCTCCCCTTTAGGTACTATGGTGTGTGGGGTCTGGAGGACTGTTGGAGTGTACACATTTTGACTGGACACCCTGGCAAGATGTCTCTTACAAAGCCCTTTGGAGCCTTTTTTTTTTTTTTTTCTAACACCCGAGACCTCATATCTTTGTGCCCAATTTTTTAAAATAATTTTTATTAGTGTTTTTATGAGTGTAACAATACTTTTAAATGTATTTTATATGTATTTTGTGCAACTTTGTATTATAGCTTTCAACTAAGAATACCAAGAAAACAAAGCAAATTTGATTATAAAAGTGAAATAGAAAGTTGTGTAAAATTACTTGCCCTATCTGAATCATGAAAGTTTAATATTGACTAGACTGTCCCTTTAAATTCAATTAAACTTGAACAAGCACGTTTGCTTTTAACTCATAATAAACACACTACTTCCAACATGCACAAAAATGCGATAAACCCGATATCGCTTGCGCTACAGCGTGCCACTCTTAATTTGGCCCACTATGTGGCATGTTTAAGGATGTGGAGGCTCCTTGTGTGGCCTTTTGAGTAATGGGCATTGACCATTACTGGTTTACTGTAGAAGACAAAATCGTGTAACCACCCGTATCTTGCCCCATTCCAAAAATCTTTAAAAAGCTCTGTGATTGATTGGATTACTGGTGTCAAGCAGTCTTTGTTACTGGGTATGGAAATAATAAGATAAAAGGTACTTGAAACCCAGTGAGATAAAGCATAGAGGGAAAAATCCCATTTACTTCTATTATAAGATGTACTTTGTTCTCTTGGTATCCTTTGTTGTAAAGCAGGCAGGCTCAGGAGCATGCATGTGTCTGGGTCACTATATGGCAGCAGTTATGCAACAATACTTTAAATATATACATTGTGAAAACAGCACTGCTAGCTAGCACTCAAAAGCATTCCTTCAAACTGCTCCATATAGTTCCCCAGACACAAACAATTACAAGTAAGTTCCATAATAGAAGTACTTTGCAATGTTGTTTTTTATTTTATTATATCATTTACCTGCATCATTAAAAAGAAAATTGTGTAATTTCATGTCCATTTTCACTTTACTGTGACTCATACGGAGCATAACAGTTGATGAAATTTGAATAAAAGAATAGCAAGTGCATCACCACTAGGTGTCACCATTGTACTGAAATGGATGTGTTTGGTGTTTTCTGTCAGTGTTTCTCTCTACATCGCTTTTAGTTTTGTTTTTTAAGTACCCCTGCAGATTTTTTAATCAAAGTTCCTCAAATGCAACACATAAAATGTATTGATTTAAAATCATATGCGCAAGATGAAAAGGCAATCAAAAATAAGAGAAATTTCATCAGATATATTAATGTTTAAAAATATATTTTAAAATCCAGTTTTAGTTAAAACAGAGATGCAGTAAGGGCCAGTTTACGAATGGAGCGCATACGTTTGTGTGTGAGCGATAAGGGGTTTATTGAGGGGGTTTGTGCTCGTTGGACTTACCGTTCGTATAGCGAGTTGAAAGTAAACACGATTGTGCTCAAGCTGTGCAAAAAAATTCCTTTAAAAGGTAAAAATCCATTTGTTTATTTAGAGCCAGATTAAAGGGATAGTAAAGTCCAAATTAAACCTTCGTAATTCAGATAGGGCATGTCATTTTACATAACTTTCTAATTTACTTTGATCATAAATTTGCTTTGTTCTCTTGGTATTCTTGTTTGAAAGCTAAACCTAGGTAGGCTAATAAGCTAATTTCTAAGCCCTTGAAGGCCGCCTATCTGAATGCATTTGACCATTTTTCACAGCTAGAGGGCATTAGTTCATGTGTTTCATATAAATAACATTGTACTCACGCATGTGGAGTTATTTGAGAGTCAGCAATTGCCTGAAATGCAAGTCTGTCAAAAGATCTGCGATAAGGAGGCAGTCTGCAGAAGCTTAGATACAAGGTAATTACAGAGGTAAAAAGTATGTTTCTATAACAGTGTTGGTTATGCAAAACTGGGGAATGGTAAAGGGATTATCTATGTTTTTAAACAATACCATTTCTGGGGCAAGATTACATATGTGGCGTCGCCGGCATCGCGTTTTTTTATGCGATTTTGCTATCACATATATGTGCTGCATATAGATGCGACGTGTATATTTTACCCATCGCCTGCAATTTTTACTTCTATAAGCTAACAAAGAACCGCGTTGCAAAACAGTAGTACATATTCAGCGCAAGGACTTACGCAGCAAAAATTGAGACATTTTAATTTACTCCATTTTCACCTCGCCACACATAGGCAGACGAAGCAACCCTCGCGCTGAAAATGTGAGCACCGTAACTCCCTGAAAATATTAACTAACACCTAGCACATGCGCTCTATCTACTTGTCAACCGTTAACCCCACCACAATAACTAATAAAACTATTAACCCCTAATCCGCCATTCACCCACATTGCAATAAACATAATTAATCTATTAACCCCTAAACCGCCAAACCCCCACATCGCAATAAACCTAATTTAATTACTAAGCCCCCTAACTGAACACCCCTAAATTAACCCCAAATTACATAAAATAATAAAATACTAAATTACAATTAAAATAAAAAAAATTAAAATCTAAAATGACAAAAAATAAATCTAACATTACAGAAAATAATAAACTAAATTATCAAAAATAAAAAAATTAAACCTAATTCCTATGAAAATAAAAAAGCCTCCCCAAATAAAAACACCCCCTAATCTAATACTAAACTAACAATAGCCCTTAAAATGGCTTTTTGTAGGGCATTGCCCTAAGTTAAACAGCTCTTTTGCATAAAAAAATACTAAGTCCCCCCTAGAACAGTAAAACGCCCCACCCACCAAACCCCCCAAAATAAAAAAAACTAACACTAAAAAATCCTAAACTACCCATTGCCCTTAAAAGGGAGGAAAAAGGTGTGTTATGGGATAGCGCTATAGATAGCTGAGAGCTAGGAAATTGGACATATACTCAATTGAAAAAATATATATAATTGTGTGTATATGGATAGCCAATCTGAATGTATTCAGTCAGCAACAATGTGCGTATATAAAAGATTACTGATACTCTGCAATGTTTATTAAGGGGGGAAAAAAAATCTTTACTTTGGAACTAACCAATAGTGCCAATGTTACCGAAAATGATGAATTAAATATATATAATCAAATAATTAATTTATTATGTGACAATGGATAAAAAACAATCTTACAGTTAATAATAAGTGAAAGTCAATGAGTAAAAGTTAATTAAAATGTGATGCCGACATCAATAAAAAAACATATATCTAAAATGCTATAAAATAAAGGCTAATGGCGATCTATATATCATTAACCACGATATTGAAAATGAATAATGAGTAGGAAGGAATAGTAAATGTAAATCGTTAAGGAGTGTACACAAATATTAACATGTAGATAAATTTGTTACAAATGTTAACACATAAGTTGGAAACCTGTGTCCTTCGTGGTTTTTGCAACAGTGTTGTGCAGCAAAGATGATCCGTTTGCAATTTTTATCGGGTTATTTGTTATAGGACGAAGAGTGTGGAACTTGTTGAAAAAAGCAGATGTTTTATCCGTAAACTCTTTCCCGCAATGTGGTCCGTGCTGCACAGTTGGTGTTCGGCGTCTGTAGTTGACTGATAGAGTAATGTTCCTTACTGTGATAGAATCAATTCCGGGTTAGCGTTCAGGAAATGGTTCCCTTTAAAAGTGCCTTTGTTCTTGAGACTTCTAATATTACCCGGTATTAGAACCAAATAATCACAAACAATCAAAGTAGGGTGGGTTCATATGGGTAGGTCCTGGGGCAGGGATTACTCATCCAGTACCTACCCATACGAACCCACCCTACTTTGATTGCTTGTGATTATTTGGTTCTAATACCGGGTAATATTAGAAGTCTCAAGAACAAAGGCACTTTTAAAGGGAACCTGAAATAAAAAAAAATTTGGTTCAGGTGATTTCCCATCATTTTTGTGTATCATTGTTGTGTGTCATTATTTTTGTTTCACACTAACTGTCTTATTTTTATTTTTATTCCATTTTTCTTCTTTATTGGTTTTCATATTTTTTGTCACCTTTGTACATCAACTACACCTTATTTTTGTGCTTCTGTTTCACCCATTTTTTCACTTGGATGTAAGAAATTTTGGATCACTAGACATCAAATTTGGATTACAGGACTGTGTTACACCCACTACACACACTGGTTTTTCACGGAAATATGGATTATTAGTTGTTGTATTCACTAAGATTTGGACAGTATTTTGTATCCCTTGTATTCTTGTATTTTTTACACTTCTATATTTTTTACACATATCTGTTTTGTTTTTTATTTTTCTTGTTATATTCACAACCACTGTTTGTTACTATATATATAGCTGTATATTAGTACACCCCCTCAGACCGTTTAAGGTTGAAATTTATGTTTTATGTTTGTGCCAACGCTCATATTCGCCACTATCTCTTCAGTGTTACCTATCTCATATTCACTTGATTTTAGCATGGATCCATGTAGGCTCTAACTGTGATTTTATATCACATTTAATATCCTTGAATCCAAATATTCAACTATCTCTGACTTGGTGGTTAGATCACCATTGTATAGTTTTACGGGTCTCTTTGGTTCATCCAACCTGGACCGTGATCACAACAGATGCGAGTCTTTTAGGTTGGGGAGCTGTCTGGGGATCTCTGACAGCACAGGTTTGGAAATCTCAAGAGGCGAGATTGCCAATCAATATTTTGGAACTCCGTGCGATTCTGTGGCATATGTCAATCATCAGGGTGGGACTCACAGTCCTCAGGCTATGAAAGAAGTATCTTGGATACTTGCTTGGGCGGAATCCAGCTCCTGTCTAATTTCTGCGGTCCATATCCCAGGTATAGACAATAGGGAAATGGATTATCTCAGTCGTCAGACCTTACATCCAGGAGAGTGGTCTCTTCACCCAGATGTGTTTTTTCAAATTGTTTAGATATGGGGGCTTCCAGAAATAGATCTGATGGCATCTCATCTAAACAAGAAACTTCCCAGGTACCTATCCAGGTCCAGGGATCCTCAGGGGGAAACAGTGGATGCATTGACACTTCCTTGGAGTTATCAACCTGCTTATATTTTTCCGCCTCTAGTTGTTCTTCCAAGAGTGATTTTCAAAATCATCATGGAGCAATCATTTGTGCTGCTGGTGGCTCCAGCATGGCTGCACAGGTTTTGGTATGTGGATCTTGTTCGGATGTCCAGCTGCCAACCTTGGCCACTTCCATTAAGGCCAGACCTTATATCTCAAGGTTTGTTTTTCCATCAGGATCTCAAATCGTTAAATTTGAAGGTATGGAAATTGAACGCTTAGTGCTTAGTCATAGAGGTTTCTCTGACTCAGTGATTAATACTATGTTGCAGGCTCGTAAATCTGTTTCTAGAAAGATTTATTATCGAGTTTGGAAGACTTACATTTCATGGTGTTCTCATAAATTCTCTTGGCATTCTTTTATAATTCCTAGAATGTTTCAGTTTCTTCAGGATGGTTTGGATAAGGGTTTGTCTGCAAGTTCCTTGAAAGGACAAATCTCTGCTCTTTCTGTTTTATTCCACAGAAAAATTGCTGAACTCCCTGATATTCATTGTTTTGTTCAGGCTTTGGTTCCTATTAAGCCTGTCATTAAATCAATCTCTCCTCCTTGGAGTCTTAATTTGGTTTTGAAGGCTTTTCAGGCTCCTCCGTTTGAGCCTATGCATTCTTTGGTCATTAAATTGCTTTCTTGGAAAGTGTTGATTCTTTTGACCATCTCTTCTGCTAGAAGAGTTTCTAAATTATCTGCTCTTTCTTGTGAGTCTCCTTTTCTGATTTTTTCTTCAGGATAAGGCGGTTTTGCGGATTTCATTTAAGTTCCTACCTAAAGCTGTGGATTCCAACAACATTAGTAGAGAAATTGTTGTCCCTTTTTGTGTCCTAATCCTAAGAATTGTTTGGAAAGATCTTTACATTCTTTAGATGTGGTAAGAGCTTTGAAATATTATGTTAAATCTACTAAAGATTTCAGGAAGACTTCTAGTCTATTTGTTATCTTTTCTGGTTCTAGGAAAGGTCAGAAGGCTTCTGCCATTTCTTTGGCATCTTGGTTAAAGCTTTTGATTCATCACGCTTATTTGGAGTCGGGTAAATCCCTGCCTCAGAGGGTTACGGCTCATTCTACTAGGTCAGTTTCCACTTCCTGGGCTTTTAAGAATGAAGCTTCAGTTGATCAGATTTGCAAAGCAGCAACTTGGTCTTCTTTAAATACATTTACTAAATTCTACCATGTTGTTTTTTCTTCTTCAGAAGCAGTTTTTGGTAGAAAAGTTCTTCAGGCAGCTGTTTCAGTTTGATTCTCCTGCTTATAATTTCAGTTTTTTTCTTTTTTCATTATAAGATTAAAACTTATGATTTGGGTTGTGGATTCATTTTTTCAGTGGAATTGGCTGTCTTTATTTTTTATCCTCTCTAGTGACTCTTGCGTGGAGTTCCACATCTTGGGTATTTGGGGTAATCATTATCCCATACGTCACTAGCTCATGGACTCTTGCCAATTACATGAAAGAAAACATAATTTATGTAAGAACTTACCTGATAAATTTATTTCTTTCATATTGGCAAGAGTCCATGAGGCCCACCCTTTTTTTTTATGGTGGTTATGATTTTTTTGTATAAAGCACAATTATTCCAATTCCTTTGTTGATGCTTTTTACTCCTTTCTTTATCACCCCAGTTCTTGGCTATTCGTTAAACAGAATTGTGGGTGTGGTGAGGGGTGTTTTTATAGGCATTTTGAGGTTTGGGAAACTTTGCCCCTCCTGGTAGGATTGTATATCCCATACGTCACTAGCTCATGGTCTCTTGCTAATATGAAAGAAATGAATTTATCAGGTAAGTTCTTACATAAATTATGTTTTTAGGGGGGGCTTTTTTATTTTCATCGTTATTAGGTTTAATTTTTTTATTTTTGATAATTTGGTTTATTATTTTATGTAATGTTAGATATTTTTTAATTTTTTTTTAATTTTAGATTCTTTTTTTAACTTTTTTTTAAGTAGGTTTTTTATTTTAATTGCTATCTTAGTATTTTTTTTATTTAGGTAATTGGGGTTAATTTAGGGGGGTGATAGGTCAGGGGACTTAGTAATTTAAATAGGTTATTTGCATTGTGGGGGTTTGGCGGTTTAGGGGTTAATAGATTAATTAGGTTAATGGCCAAATAGGGGTTAATAGTTTAATTAGGTTAATAGCGATGTGGGTAAATGGCGGGTTAGAGGTTAATACATACATTGGGGAGATTGAGATGTGGGTGAATGGCGGATTAGGGGTTAATAGTTTAATTAGGCATATTGCGATGTGGGGGGTTGTCGGTTTAGGGGTTAATACTTTTATTATTAGTTGCGATGTGGGGGGGGGATTGCAGATATAGGGTTTTTTACGCGTCAGGTTTATTTTTGGGAGGCGTGTTAGACTTTTACACTGGCAGTTTCTAACTGTTTTGCGAAACTAAAATGTTGCACAAAACACATAAAAATACATTACAAAGTATAGTTACACTCATAATAACATCATCTAATAAAAATTATTCCAAAAAAAATATTTCACACAAAAGTTAGAAAGGCTCAAAAATAGGAGGTCTAAGGTGTTAATAAAAAAAATAAAAAAAAGGCAGGCAAAGGGCTTTAACATAGAGATACATATACAGTGTATATATACTGTACATGTCTAATGATATATGTGTGTGTGTATATATATATATATATATAATTATATATGTGTATATATATATATATATATATATATATATATATATATATAATTATGTTTGTGTGTATACATATGTATTTACAGACATATATACACAAAACACACAAATACATTTTTACACATATATAGACATATATATGAATCCCTTTGCAGTTATGTAGATGAAAACATGTAAAAACATATTTATGTAATATTCATACTTTATAAAGTTTTTCACTATGTATTTACAGTAAATATTTCACATTCAAATGTTCTGCACATAGCAGAATATGTTCCAAGTATTTATAAATAGATATTCCTATATATATCTGTATATATCTGTACCTATATATAATCATCGAGGTATAGATATATATTTTACCAAAATACCATCAGATATATGAAGAAATATTTATTTCTGAAAAACTAGAACATATTTTGTTATGTGCAGAACATTTAAATGGGAAAAATTAATTTTTTCATGTTTTAGCGCAAATGAGAATATGCGATCGTGTTTGCATGAGAGTGGGGTGTTAGATTTTTCCACTTTTTTTTCACCATTGACTTCTATGGGGAATACGTGAACATGCACACGATATTCTAAGTTTGGCTTTTTGCACTCGTCCGTTTAGCATGCAAGCAAAAATAATTTACTTTCAACTGATAATACAAGCGCAACCTGATGAGTACAAAAAGCTTACTTTTAGCCCAATTAACGCTTGAGTGGGAGTGTTAATTAGCGCTCCACTTGTAATCTGGCCCTAAAGGTTTGATAATATTAGAAGTAAAATAATGACAACAATTTATAAAGAGAGTCCCAAAACAAATACATAGTTCTTTACATTTGATTCTGAGAATTCTACTATAGCTTCACTGTGTAATCATATCTGCCCCGTCTTGTAGTGTTATTCGTGCCACAGTATTCTTGGCATTACCCTTAGTGTCTCATCACTCATCATTTGTCCTACATAGTGAGTCAACCACACTAAACACGTCTAGTTATGAAAGCCTATTGTATATGGTTATCACAGAATGAAGCATACAAGCAGTTATGGTACTACCATAGTTTCTTAAAAACTGGAAAGCTTTGAGTGAAATAATCTTATTGGCCTCACGGGCAATTCTCCCTTTATTTTCTCTAAAAATGCCTGAGCTTGAACCAGGGCTACCCAAGAATTTTTGGGGTCCCTGGGAAGACCCTTATGGCCCACCCCTATCCTAGCCCAAGTTTTTCCCCTTTACGATAGAAATCACAAGTGTGAGGTTTGTCCTAAGGTAGGCATAAATAAAAGCCGGCAAATAAAATAAACAATAATAAACATAAATGTTGGTTTACGGCAAAAGGCATTTATTTTATATATATATATATATATATATATATATATATATATATTTCTCCTGTTAAGTGTAGTCAGTCCACGGGTCATCCATTACTTATGGGATTATATCTCCTCCTTAACAGGACGTGCAAGAGGATCACCCAAGCAGAGCTGCTATATAGCTCCTCCCCTCTACGTCATACCCAGTCATTCTCTTGCACCTAACTAATAGATAGGATGTGTGAGAGGACTGTGGTGTGTTAAACTTAGTTTTTATTTCTTCAATCAAAAGTTTGTTATTTTAAACGGCACCGGAGTGTGTTGTTTCTTCTCAGGCAGCATTAGAAGAAGAATCTACCTGAGTATGTCTATGATCTTAGCGGTCGTAACTAAGATCCACTTGCTGTTCTCGGCCATTCTGAGGAGTGAGGTAACTTCAGAACAGGGGATAGCAGGCAGGGCCCACCTGTTCTGAAGTTACCTCACTCCTCAGAATGGCCGAGAACAGCAAGTGGATCTTAGTATTTTGACTGTGATAAAAACGTTAATTATTAAATTGTTATCCGTTTTTTGGGTATTAAGGGGTTAATCATCCATTTGCTGGTGGGTGCAATCCTTTGCTAACTTAATACATTTACTGTGAAAAATTGGTTGCTATAACTATTTTGGTTCATTGTTATTTCAACTGTGACAGCTTTTTGTGCTTCTTAAAGGCACAGTAGCGTTTTTTATATTGCTTGTAAATTTATTTAGAAAAGTATTTCCAAGCTTGCTAGTCTCATTGCTAGTCTGTTTAAACATGTCTGACACAGATGAATCTCTTTGTTCACTATGTTTAAAGGCCAATGTGGAGCCCAATAGAAATTTGTGTACTAATTGCATTGATGCTACTTTAAATAAAAGCCAATCTGTACATGTAAAGAAATTATCACCAGAAAACGAGGGGGAAGTTATGCCGACTAACTCTCCTCACGTGTCAGTACCTTCGCCTCCCGCTCAGGAGGTGCGTGATATTGTGGCGCCAAGTACATCAGGGCGGCCCATACAAATCACTTTGCAAGACATGGCTAATGTTATGACTGAAGTACTATCTAAATTGCCAGAATTTAGGGGTAAACGCGATCACTCTGGGGTAAGAACAGAGTGCGCTGATAATAATAGAGCCATGTCTGATACTGCGTCACAATTTGCAGAACATGAGGACGGAGAGCTTCATTCTGTGGGTGACGGATCTGATCCAAGTAAACTGGACTCAGACATTTCAAATTTTAAATTTAAGCTTGAGAACCTCCGTGTATTACTAGGGGAGGTATTAGCGGCTCTGAATGATTGTAACACGGTTGCAATTCCAGAGAAAGTATGTAGGCTGGATAAATATTTTGCGGTACCGGCGTGTACTGACGTTTTTCCTATACCTAAAAGGCTTACAGAAATTGTTAACAAGGAGTGGGATAGACCCGGTGTGCCTTTTTCACCCCCTCCTATATTTAGAAAAATGTTTCCAATAGACGCCACCACACAGGACTTATGGCAGACGGTCCCTAAGGTGGAGGGAGCAGTTTCTACTCTGGCTAAGCGCACCACTATCCCGGTGGAGGATAGCTGTGCTTTTTCAGATCCAATGGATAAAAAGTTAGAGGGTTACCTTAAGAAAATGTTTGTTCAGCAAGGTTTTATATTACAACCCCTTGCATGCATTGCGCCTGTCACGGCTGCGGCGGCATTCTGGTTTGAGTCTCTGGAAGAGACCCTTAGCACAGCTCCATTGGATGAGATTATAAACAAGCTTAAAGTCCTTAAGCTAGCTAATTCATTTATTTCTGATGCCGTAGTACACTTAACTAAACTTACGGCTAAGAACTCCGGATTCGCCATTCAAGCGCGTAGAGCGCTGTGGCTTAAATCCTGGTCAGCTGATGTGACTTCTAAATCTAAATTGCTTAACATTCCTTTCAAAGGGCAGACATTATTCGGGCCCGGTTTGAAAGAAATTATCGCTGACATTACTGGAGGTAAGGGCCATGCCCTGCCTCAAGACAGGGCCAAACCAAGGGCTAAACAGTCTAATTTTCGTGCCTTTCGTAACTTCAAGGCAGGAGCAGCATCAACTTCCTCCGCTCCAAGACAGGAAGGAACTGTTGCTCGCTACAGACAGGGCTGGAAACCGAACCAGTCCTGGAACAAGGGCAAGCAGGCCAGAAAACCTGCTGCTGCCCCTAAGACAGCATGAAGTGAGGGCCCCCGATCCGGAAATGGATCTAGTGGGGGGCAGACTTTCTCTCTTCACCCAGGCTTGGGCAAGAGATGTCCAGGATCCCTGGGCGTTGGAGATCATATCTCAGGGATATCTTCTGGACTTCAAAGCTTCTCCTCCACAAGGGAGATTTCATCTTTCAAGGTTATCAGCAAACCAGATAAAGAAAGAGGCGTTTCTACGCTGTGTACAGGACCTCTTACTAATGGGAGTGATCCACCCAGTTCCGCGATCGGAACACGGACAAGGGTTTTATTCAAATCTGTTTGTGGTTCCCAAAAAAGAGGGAACCTTCAGACCAATCTTGGACTTAAAGATCCTAAACAAATTCCTAAGAGTTCCATCGTTCAAAATGGAAACTATTCGGACCATCTTACCTATGATCCAAGAGGGTCAGTACATGACCACAGTGGATTTAAAGGATGCCTACCTTCACATACCGATTCACAAGGATCATTACTGGTATCTAAGGTTTGCCTTCCTAAACAGGCATTACCAGTTTGTAGCTCTTCCCTTCGGGTTAGCTACGGCTCCAAGAATCTTTACAAAGGTTCTGGGCTCTCTTCTGGCGGTACTAAGACCGCGAGGAATAGCGGTAGCTCCGTACCTAGACGACATTCTGATACAAGCATCAAGTTTCCAAACTGCCAAGTCTCATACAGAGTTAGTTCTGACATTTCTAAGGTCGCATGGGTGGAAGGTGAACGTAGAAAAGAGTTCTCTATTGCCACTCACAAGA
This sequence comes from Bombina bombina, assembly GCF_027579735.1. Classification (NCBI taxonomy): domain Eukaryota; kingdom Metazoa; phylum Chordata; class Amphibia; order Anura; family Bombinatoridae; genus Bombina; species Bombina bombina. Next base: position 248,515,633 of record NC_069503.1, read on the forward strand.
TTTCCCTTCTTAGGGACTCTTATAGATTCTGTAGAAATGAAAATTTACCTGACAGAGGACAGGTTATCAAAACTTCTAAATGCTTGCCGTGTCCTTCATTCCATTCAACACCCGTCAGTGGCTCAGTGCATGGAGGTAATCAGCTTAATGGTTGCGGCAATGGACATAGTACCTTTTGCACGCCTGCATCTCAGACCGCTGCAATTGTGCATGCTAAGTCAGTGGAATGGGGATTACTCAGATTTGTCCCCTCTGCTAAATCTGGATCAAGAGACCAGAGATTCTCTTCTATGGTGGCTTTCTCGGCCACATCTGTCCAAGGGGATGCCCTTCCGCAGGCCAGATTGGACGATTGTAACAACAGACGCCAGCCTTCTAGGTTGGGGCGCAGTCTGGAATTCCCTGAAGGCTCAGGGATCATGGACTCAGGAGGAGAGACTCCTTCCAATAAACATTCTGGAATTAAGAGCAGTTTTCAATGCTCTTCTGGCTTGGCCTCAGTTAGCAACTCTGAGGTTCATCAGGTTTCAGTCGGACAACATCACGACTGTGGCTTACATCAACCATCAGGGAGGGACAAGGAGTTCCCTAGCGATGATGGAAGTCTCAAAGATAGTTCGCTGGGCAGAGTCTCACTCTTGCCACCTGTCAGCGATCCACATCCCAGGCGTGGAGAACTGGGAGGCGGATTTTCTAAGTCGCCAGACTTTTCATCCGGGGGAGTGGGAACTTCATCCGGAGGTGTTTGCCCAACTGCTTCATCATTGGGGCAAACCAGATCTGGATCTCATGGCGTCTCGCCAGAACGCCAAGCTTCCTTGTTACGGATCCAGGTCCAGGGACCCGGGAGCGGTACTGATAGATGCTCTGACAGCACCTTGGGTCTTCAACATGGCTTATGTGTTTCCACCCTTCCCGATGCTTCCTCGATTGATTGCCAGGATCAAACAGGAGAGAGCATCGATGATTCTAATAGCGCCTGCGTGGCCACGCAGGACCTGGTATGCAGATCTAGTGGACATGTCTTCCTGTCCACCATGGTCTCTGCCTCTGAGACAGGACCTTCTGATTCAGGGTCCTTTCAAACATCCAAATCTAATTTCTCTGAGGCTGACTGCATGGAGATTGAACGCTTGATTCTATCAAAGCGGGGATTCTCGGAGTCAGTGATTGATACCTTAATACAGGCTAGGAAACCTGTTACCAGGAAAATTTACCATAAAATATAAATACTTATATTGGTGCGAATCCAAGAGTTACTCATGGAGTAAGGTTAGGATTCCTAGGATATTGTCTTTTCTACAAGAAGGTTAAGAAAAGGGTTTATCTGCTAGTTCGTTAAAGGGACAGATCTCAGCTCTGTCTATCCTTTTACACAAACGTCTGTCAGAAGTTCCAGACGTTCAGGCTTTTTGTCAGGCTTTGGCTAGGATTAAGCCTGTGTTTAAGACTGTTGCTCCGCCGTGGAGCTTAAACTTAGTTCTTAACGTTCTGCAAGGTGTTCCGTTTGAACCCCTTCATTCCATTGATATCAAGCTGTTATCTTGGAAAGTTCTGTTTTTAATGGCTATTTCCTCGGCTCGAAGAGTGTCTGAGTTATCGGCCTTACATTGTGATTCTCCTTATCTGATTTTTCATTCAGACAAGGTAGTTCTGCGTACTAAACCTGGGTTCTTACCTAAGGTAGTCACTAACAAGAATATCAATCAGGAGATTGTTGTTCCATCATTGTGCCCTAACCCTTCTTCAAAGAAGGAACAATCTGGACGTCGTCCGTGCACGGAAATTTTATTTGCAGGCAACTAAAGATTTTCGTCAAACTTCTTCCCTGTTTGTCGTTTATTCTGGACAGAGGATAGGTCAAAAAGCTTCGGCTACCTCTCTCTCTTTCTGGCTTCGTAGTATAATACGTTTAGCCTATGAGACTGCTGGACAGCAGCCTCCTGAAAGGATTACGGCTCATTCTACTAGAGCTGTGGCTTCCACTTGGGCCTTTAAGAATGAGGCCTCTGTTGAACAGATTTGCAAGGCTGCAACTTGGTCTTCGCTTCACACTTTTTCAAAATTTTACAAATTTGACACTTTTGCTTCTTCGGAGGCTGTTTTTGGGAGAAAGGTTCTACAGGCAGTGGTTCCTTCCGTGTAAAGATCCTGCCTGTCCCTCCCGTCATCCGTGTACTTTTAGCTTTGGTATTGGTATCCCATAAGTAATGGATGACCTGTGGACTGACTACACTTAACAGGAGAAAATATAATTTATGCTTACCTGATAAATTCATTTCTCCTGTAGTGTAGTCAGACCACGGCCCGCCCTGTTTTTTATGGCAGGTCTAAATTTTAAATTAAACTCCAGTCACCACTGCACCCTATAGTTTTCTCCTTTCTCGTTTGGTTTTCGGTCGAATGACTGGGTATGACGTAGAGGGGAGGAGCTATATAGCAGCTCTGCTTGGGTGATCCTCTTGCACTTCCTGTTAGGGAGGAGATATAATCCCATAAGTAATGGATGACCCGTGGACTGACTACACTACAGGAGAAATGAATTTATCAGGTAAGCATAAATTATATTATATATATATATATATATATATATATATATATATACACATACACAGGTAAAACACGAAAAATTAGAATATCGTGCAAAAGTTCATTTATTTCACTAATGCAACTTAAAAGGTGAAACTAATATATGAGATAGACTCATTACATGCAAAGCAAGATCGTTCAAGCCATGATTTGTCATAATTGTGATGATTAAGGTTTACAGCTCATGAAAACCCCAGAATCTTAGAAAATTAGAATATTGTGAAAAGGTGCAATATTCTAGGCTCAAAAGTGTCCCACTCTAATCAGCTAATTAAGCCATAACACCTGCAAAGGGTTCCTGAGCCTTTAAATGGTCTCTGTCTGGTTCAGTAGGAATAACAAACATGGGAAAGACTGCTGACCTGACAGTTGTGCAGAAAACCATCATTGACACCCTCCATAAGGAGGGAAAGCCTCAAAAGGTAATTGCAAAAGAAGTTGGATGTTCCCTAAGTGCTGTATCAAAGCACATTAATAGAAAGTTATGTGGAAGGGAAAAGTGTGGAAGAAAAAGGTGCACAAGCAGCAGGGATTACCGCAGCCTGGAGAGGATTGTCAGGAAAAGGCCATTCAAAAGTGTTGGTGACATTCACAAGGAGTGGACTGAGGTTGGAGTCAGTGCATCAAGAGCCACCACACACAGACGGATCCTGGACATGGACTTCAAATGTCCATGTCCAGGATCCAATTCAATTCCTCTTGTCAAGCCACTCCTCCTGAACAACAAACAACGTCAGAAGCATCTTACCTGGGCTAAAGAAAAACAGACCTGGTCTGTTGCTCAGTGGTCCAAAGTCCTCTTTTCTGATGAGAGCAAATTTTGCATCTCATTTGGAAACCAAGGACCCAGAGTATGGAGGAAGAATGGAGAGGCACACACTGCAAGATGCTTGAATTCCAGTGTGAAGTTTCCACAGTGTGTGTTGATTTGGGGAGCCATGTCATCTGCTGGTGTTGGTCCACTGTGCTTCATTAAGTCCAGGGTCAACGCAGCTGTCTACCAGTAGATTTTGGAGCACTTCATGCTTCCTTCCGCAGACGAGCTCTATGGGGATGCTGACTTCATTTTCCAGCAGGACTTGGCACCTGCCCACACTGCCAAAACCTGGTTCAATGACCATGGGATTACTGTGCTTGATTGGCCAGCAAACTCGCCTGACCTGAACCCCATAGAGAATCTATGGGGCATTGCCAAGAGAAAGATGAGAGACATGAGACCGAACAATGCAGAAGAGCTGAAGGCCGCTATTGAAGCATCCTGGTCTTTCATAAAACTTCAGCAGTGCCACAGGCTGATAGCTTCCATGCCACGCCGCATTGAGGCAGTAATTGCTGCAAAAGGGGCCCAAACCAAGTACTGAGTACATACAGTATGCATGCTTATACTTTTCAGAGGTCCAATATTGTTCTATGTAAATCCTTGTTTTATTGATTGCATGTAATATTCTAATTTTCTGAGATTGTGGATTTGGGGTTTTCATGAGCTGTAAGCCATAATCATCACAATTATGTCAAATCACGGCTTGAACTATCTTGCTTTGCCTGGAATGAGTCTATCTCATATATTAGTTTCAACTTTTAAGTTGCATTAGTGAAATTAATTAACTTTTGCACGATATTCTAATTTTTCGAGTTTCACCTGTATATATTATGCAAACTAAACTTTATAAGCAAAGACACTCAGCAGTTTTGAGCTGGATTTGAATATAGAATAAGGATATAATAATATCATTGCTGTAAAGTGTCTGGTCTTAGTTAAAGACAGATGCCTATTGCTTCTTATTTCTTTGCCAAAGCATCTTCCCCCGGTTCTTGCTTTTCTGCTCTTTCCTCTCCCCCAGCCTCTCATCCTGCTTCTCTTTCCTCTTCCCCAGCCTCTCATTCTGCTTCTCTTTACTCTCCCCCAGCCTTCCCCTGATTCACTTTTCTCTCCCCCAGCCTCTCATACTGCTTCTCTTTCTTCTCCCCCAGCCTCTCCTCCTGCTTCTCTTTCCTCTCCCCCAGCCTCTCCTCCTGCTTCTCTTTCCTCTCCCCCAGCCTCTCCTCCTGCTTCTCTTTCCTCTCCCCCAGCCTCTCCTCTTGCTTCTCTTTCCTCTCCCCCAGCCTCTCCTCTTGCTTCTCTTTCCTCTCCCCCAGCCTCTCCTTCTGCTTTCTTTTCTCTCCTCAGCCTCTCCTCCTGCTTCTCTTTCCTCTCCCTCAGCCTCTTCTCCTGCTTCTCTTTCCTCTCCCCCAGCATGTCCTTCTGCTTCTCTTTTATTCTCCTCAGCCTCTCCTCTTGCTTCTCTTTCCTCTCCCTCAGCCTCTCCTTCTGCTTCTCTTCTCTTTCCTCTCCCCCAGCCTCTCCTACTGCTTCTCTTTTCTCTCCCCAGCCTCTCCTCATTCTTCTCTGTCCTCTCCTCCAGCCTCTCATCCTGATTCTCTTTCCTCTCCCTCAGCCTCTCCTACTGCTTCTTTTTCCTCTCCCCCAGCCTCTCCTCCTGCTTCTCTTTCCTCTCCTTCAGCCTCTCCTCCTGCTTCTCTTTCCTCTCCTCCTGCTTCTCTTTCCTCTCATTCAGCCTGCTGTCCTGCTTCTCTTTCCTCTCCCCCAGCCTCTCCTCCTGCTTCTCTTTCCTCTCCTTCAGCCACTCCTCCTGCTTCTATTTCCTCTCTCGCAGCCTCTCCTCCTGCTTCTCTTTCCTCTCCCCAAGCCTCTCCTCCTGCTTCTCTTTCCTCTCCATCAGCCTCTCCTCCAGCCTCTCTTCCTGCTTCTCTTTCCTCTCCCTCAGTCTCTCCTCCTGCTTCTCCTTCCTCTCCCCCAGTCTCTCCTCCTGCTTCTCTTTTCTCTCCCCCAGTCTCTCCTCCTGCTTCTCTTTTCTCTCCCCCAGTCTCTCCTCCTGCTTCTCTTTCCTCTCCCCCAGTCTCTCCTCCTGCTTCTCTTTCCTCTCCCCCAGCCTCTCCTCCTGCTTCTCTTTCCTCTCCCCCAGTCTCTCCTCCTGCTTCTCTTTCCTCTCCCCCAGTCTCTCCTCCTGCTTCTCCTTCCTCTCCCCCAGTCTCTCCTCCTGCTTCTCTTTTCTCTCCCCCAGTCTCTCCTCCTGCTTCTCTTTCCTCTCCCCCAGCCTCTCCTCCTGCTTCTCTTTCCTCTCCCTCGGCCTCTCCTCCTGCTTCTCTTTCACCTCCTTCTTTCCTAAGGTAGGCACAAATAAAAGCTGGCAAATAAAATAAACAAATATAATGTTATAATAATAAATTCAACTATAAATGTTGGTTTACTGCAAAAGGCATTTATTTTATATATATATATATATATATATATATATATATATATATATATATATATATATATATATATTATGCAAACTAAACTTTATAAGCAAAGACACTCAGCAGTTTTGAGCTGAATTTGAATATAGTATAAGGATATAAGTTGTTATCATTGCTATTAAGTGTTATGTCTTAGCTAAAGACAGATGCCTATTGCTTCTTATTTCTTTGTCTCAACTTCTTCCTCTGGTTCTTGCTTTTCTGCCCTAGCCTCTACTCCTGCTTCCATTTTCTCTCTACCACCCTTTCCTTCTGCTTCACTTTTCTCTCCCAAGCATCTTTTTTCCTAACCCCCAGCCTCTCCTCCTGCTTCTCTTTCCTCTCCTTCAGCCTCTCCTCCTGCTTCTCTTTCCTCTCCTCCTGCTTCTCTTTCCTCTCATTCAGCCTGCTGTCCTGCTTCTCTTTCCTCTCCCCCAGCCTCTCCTCCTGCTTCTCTTTCCTCTCCTTCAGCCACTCCTCCTGCTTCTATTTCCTCTCTTGCAGCCTCTCCTCCTGCTTCTCTTTCCTCTCCCCAAGCCTCTCCTCCTGCTTCTCTTTCCTCTCCATCAGCCTCTCCTCCAGCCTCTCTTCCTGCTTCTCTTTCCTCTCCCTCAGTCTCTCCTCCTGCTTCTCTTTTCTCTCCCCCAGTCTCTCCTCCTGCTTCTCTTTTCTCTCCCCCAGTCTCTCCTCCTGCTTCTCTTTCCTCTCCCCCAGTCTCTCCTCCTGCTTCTCTTTCCTCTCCCCCAGTCTCTCCTCCTGCTTCTCCTTCCTCTCCCCCAGTCTCTCCTCCTACTTCTCTTTTCTCTCCCCCAGTCTCTCCTCCTGCTTCTCTTTCCTCTCCCTCGGCCTCTCCTCCTGCTTCTCTTTCACCTCCTTCTTTCCTAAGGTAGGCACAAATAAAAGCTGGCAAATAAAATAAACAAATATAATGTTATAATAATAAATTCAACTATAAATGTTGGTTTACTGCAAAAGGCATTTATTTTATATATATATATATATATATATATATATATATATATATATATATATATATATATATATATATATATATATATTATGCAAACTAAACTTTATAAGCAAAGACACTCAGCAGTTTTGAGCTGAATTTGAATATAGTATAAGGATAGAAGTTGTTATCATTGCTATTAAGTGTTATGTCTTGGCTAAAGACAGATGCCTATTGCTTCTTATTTCTTTGTCTCAACTTCTTCCTCTGGTTCTTGCTTTTCTGCCCTAGCCTCTCCTCCTGCTTCCATTTTCTCTCTACCACCCTTTCCTTCTGCTTCACTTTTCTCTTCCAAGCATCTTTTTTCCTAACCCCCAGCCTCTCCTTCTGCTTCAATTTTCTCTCCCACACCCTCTCCACCTGCTTCACTTTTCTCTTCCACACCCTCTCCGCCTGCTTCACTTTCCTCTCCCACACCCTCTCCACCTGCTTCACTTTCCTCTCCCCCACCTTCTCCACCTGCTTCACTTTTCTCTTCCTCACCCTCTCCTGCTTCTCTAGCCTCTCCCCCAGCCTGTTCTCCTGCTTCTTTTTCCTCTTCCAGGGAGTTAGGAAAACAGCACACCTTTGTCTTTCTTTTTCAATGGGGCACGGAATAAAGGACTTGCTAGGTCCCAAAAACAATCCAAGAACAAAGTATATTCCAGCCTCCAAAATTCTTTAAAAGAACCTTTATTTCCACATAGGGTCCTCAGCAACAAACATACAACATTTCAAGCCTAAACAGGCTCTTAGTCATGTACTAAGAGCCTGTTTAGGCTTGAAACATTGTATGTTTGTTGCTGAGGACCCTATGTGGAAATAAAGGTTCTTTTAAAGAATTTTGGAGGCTGGAATATACTTTGTTCTTGGATTCATTTTCCTCTCCCCTAGCCTGTTCTCCTGCTTCTCTTTCCTCCCCCCCAGCCTCTCCTCCTGCTTCTCTTTCTTCTCTCCCAGCCTTTCCTCCTTCTTCTCTTTCCTCTCCCCCAGTCTCTCTTCCTGCTTCTCTTTCCTCTCCCCAGGGCTCTCCTCCTGCTTCTTTTTCCTCTCCCTCAGCCTCTCCTCCGACTTCTCTTTCCTCTCCTTCAGCCTCTCCTCCTGCTTCTCTTTCCTCTTCCCCAGCCTCTCCTACTGCTTCTCTTTTCTCTCTCCCAGCCTATTCTCCTGCTTCACTTTCCTCTCCCCCAGCCTCTCCTCCTGCTTCACTTTTCTCTCTTACACCCTTTCATTCCCCAACCCCCAGCCTCTCCTTCTGCTTCACTTTTCTCTCCCCACCCTCTCCACCTGCTTCACTTTTCTCTCCCTCACCCTCTCCTCCTGCTTCTCTTTCCTCTCCCCCAGCAAGTCCTTCTGCTTTTCTTTTTTATCCTCAGCCTCTCCTCTTTCTTCTCTTTCCTCTCCCCCAGCCTCTCCTCCTGCTTCTCTTTCCTCTCCCCCAGCCTCTCCTCCTGCTTCTCTTTCCTCTCCCCCAGCCTCTCCTCCTGCTTCTCTTTCCTCTCCCCCAGCCTCTCCTTCTGCTTTCTTTTCTCTCCTCAGCCTCTCCTCCTGCTTCTCTTTCCTCTCCCCCAGCCTCTCCTTCTGCTTTCTTTTCTCTCCTCAGCCTCTCCTCCTGCTTCTCTTTCCTCTCCCTCAGCCTCTTCTCCTGCTTCTCTTTCCTCTCCCCCAGCATGTCCTTCTGCTTCTCTTTTATTCTCCTCAGCCTCTCCTCTTGCTTCTCTTTTCTCTCCCTCACCCTCTCCTTCTGCTTTCTTTTCTCTCCTCAGCCTCTCCTCCTGCTTCTCTTTCCTCTCCCCCAGCCTCTCCTCCTGCTTCTCTTTCCTCTCCCCCAGCCTCTCCTCCTGCTTCTCTTTCCTCTCCCCCAGCCTCTCCTCTTGCTTCTCTTTCCTCTCCCCCAGCCTCTCCTTCTGCTTTCTTTTCTCTCCTCAGCCTCTCCTCCTGCTTCTCTTTCCTCTCCCCCAGCCTCTCCTTCTGCTTTCTTTTCTCTCCTCAGCCTCTCCTCCTGCTTCTCTTTCCTCTCCCTCAGCCTCTTCTCCTGCTTCTCTTTCCTCTCCCCCAGCATGTCCTTCTGCTTCTCTTTTATTCTCCTCAGCCTCTCCTCTTGCTTCTCTTTCCTCTCCCTCAGCCTCTCCTTCTGCTTCTCTTCTCTTTCCTCTCCCCCAGCCTCTCCTACTGCTTCTCTTTTCTCTCCCCAGCCTCTCCTCATTCTTCTCTGTCCTCTCCTCCAGCCTCTCATCCTGATTCTCTTTCCTCTCCCTCAGCCTCTCCTACTGCTTCTTTTTCCTCTCCCCCAGCCTCTCCTCCTGCTTCTCTTTCCTCTCCTTCAGCCTCTCCTCCTGCTTCTCTTTCCTCCTGCTTCTCTTTCCTCTCATTCAGCCTGCTGTCCTGCTTCTCTTTCCTCTCCCCCAGCCTCTCCTCCTGCTTCTCTTTCCTCTCCTTCAGCCGCCACTCCTGCTTCTATTTCCTCTCTCGCAGCCTCTCCTCCTGCTTCTCTTTCCTCTCCCCAAGCCTCTCCTCCTGCTTCTCTTTCCTCTCCATCAGCCTCTCCTCCAGCCTCTCTTCCTGCTTCTCTTTCCTCTCCCTCAGTCTCTCCTCCTGCTTCTCCTTCCTCTCCCCCAGTCTCTCCTCCTGCTTCTCTTTTCTCTCCCCCAGTCTCTCCTCCTGCTTCTCTTTCCTCTCCCCCAGTCTCTCCTCCTGCTTCTCTTTCCTCTCCCCCAGCCTCTCCTCCTGCTTCTCTTTCCTCTCCCCCAGTCTCTCCTCCTGCTTCTCCTTCCTCTCCCCCAGTCTCTCCTCCTACTTCTCTTTTCTCTCCCCCAGTCTCTCCTCCTGCTTCTCTTTCCTCTCCCCCAGCCTCTCCTCCTGCTTCTCTTTCCTCTCCCCCAGTCTCTCCTCCTGCTTCTCTTTCCTCTCCCCCAGCCTCTCCTCCTGCTTCTCTTTCCTCTCCCCCAGTCTCTCCTCCTGCTTCTCCTTCCTCTCCCCCAGTCTCTCCTCCTACTTCTCTTTTCTCTCCCCCAGTCTCTCCTCCTGCTTCTCTTTCCTCTCCCCCAGCCTCTCCTCCTGCTTCTCTTTCCTCTCCCTCGGCCTCTCCTCCTGCTTCTCTTTCACCTCCTTCTTTCCTAAGGTAGGCACAAATAAAAGCTGGCAAATAAAATAAACAAATATAATGTTATAATAATAAATTCAACTATAAATGTTGGTTTACTGCAAAAGGCATTTATTTTATATATATATATATATATATATATATATATATATATATATATATATATATATATTATGCAAACTAAACTTTATAAGCAAAGACACTCAGCAGTTTTGAGCTGAATTTGAATATAGTATAAGGATAGAAGTTGTTATCATTGCTATTAAGTGTTATGTCTTAGCTAAAGACAGATGCCTATTGCTTCTTATTTCTTTGTCTCAACTTCTTCCTCTGGTTCTTGCTTTTCTGCCCTAGCCTCTCCTCCTGCTTCCATTTTCTCTCTACCACCCTTTCCTTCTGCTTCACTTTTCTCTCCCAAGCATCTTTTTTCCTAACCCCCAGCCTCTCCTTCTGCTTCAATTTTCTCTCCCACACCCTCTCCACCTGCTTCACTTTTCTCTTCCACACCCTCTCCGCCTGCTTCACTTTCCTCTCCCACACCCTCTCCACCTGCTTCCCTTTCCTCTCCCCCACCCTCTCCACCTGCTTCACTTTCCTCTCCCCCACCTTCTCCACCTGCTTCACTTTTCTCTTCCTCACCCTCTCCTGCTTCTCTAGCCTCTCCCCCAGCCTGTTCTCCTGCTTCTTTTTCCTCTTCCAGGGAGTTAGGAAAACAGCACACCTTTGTCTTTCTTTTTTAATGGGGCACGGAATAAAGGACTTGCTAGGTCCCAAAAACAATCCAAGAACAAAGTATATTGCAGCCCCCAAAATTCTTTAAAAGAACCTTTATTTCCACATAGGGTCCTCAGCAACAAACATACAACATTTCAAGCCTAAACAGGCTCTTAGTCATGTACTAAGAGCCTGTTTAGGCTTGAAACATTGTATGTTTGTTGCTGAGGACCCTATGCGGAAATAAAGGTTCTTTTAAAGAATTTTGGAGGCTGGAATATACTTTGTTCTTGGATTCATTTTCCTCTCCCCCAGCCTGTTCTCCTGCTTCTCTTTCCTCCCCACCAGCCTCTCCTCCTGCTTCTCTTTCTTCTCTCCCAGCCTTTCCTCCTTCTTCTCTTTCCTCTCCCCCAGTCTCTCTTCCTGCTTCTCTTTCCTCTCCCCAGGGCTCTCCTCCTGCTTCTTTTTCCTCTCCCTCAGCCTCTCCTCCGACTTCTCTTTCCTCTCCTTCAGCCTCTCCTCCTGCTTCTCTTTCCTCTTCCCCAGCCTCTCCTACTGCTTCTCTTTTCTCTCTCCCAGCCTATTCTCCTGCTTCACTTTCCTCTCCCCCAGCCTCTCCTCCTGCTTCACTTTTCTCTCTTCCACCCTTTTCTTCCCCAACCCCCAGCCTCTCCTTCTGCTTCACTTTTCTCTCCCCACCCTCTCCACCTGCTTCACTTTTCTCTCCCTCACCCTCTCCTCCTGCTTCTCTTTCCTCTCCCCCAGCAAGTCCTTCTGCTTTTCTTTTTTATCCTCAGCCTCTCCTCTTGCTTCTCTTTCCTCTCCCTCAGCCTCTCCTTCTGCTTCTCTTCTCTTTTCTTTCCTCAGACTCTTCTCCTGCTTCTCATTCTATTCCCCCAGCCTTTCCTACTGCTTCTCTTTCCTCACCCCCAGCCTCTCCTCCTTCTTCTCTTTCCTCTCCCCCAGCCTCTCCTCTTGCTTCTCTTTCCTCTCCCTCAGCCTCTCCTTCTGATTCTTTTCTCTTTTCTCTCCTCAGCCTCTCCTCCTGCTTCTTTCCTCTCCCCCAGCCTCTCCTACTGCTTCTCTTTCCTCTCCCTCAGCCTCTCCTCCTGCTTCTCTTTCCTCTCCTTCTGTCCTAAGGTAGGCTCAAATAAAATAAACAAATATAATGTTATAATAATAATTTCAACTATAAATGTTGGTTTACTGCAAAAGGCATTTATTTTTTATATATATATATTATGCAAACTAAACCTTATAAGCAAAGACACTCAGCTGTTTTGATTTGTTGTTATCATTGCTGTAAAGTGTCATGTCTTAGCTAAAGACAGATGCCTATTGCTTCTTATTTCTTTGCCCCAGCTTTTCCCCCTGGTTCTTCCTTTTCTGCCCTAGCCTCTCCTCCTGCTTCACTTTTCTCTCTCCCACCCTTTTCTTCTGCTTCACTTTTCTCTCCCCAACATCGCTTTTCCCAACCCCCAGCCTCTCCTTCTGCTTCTATTTTCTCTCCCACACCCTCTCCACATGCTTCACTTTTCTCTCCCCACCCTCTTCACCTGCTTCACTTTTCTCTCCCCACCCTCTCCACCTGCTTCACTTTTTCTCTCCCCACCCTCTCCACCTGCTTCCCTTTCCTCTCCCCCACCCTCTCCACCTGCTTCACTTTTCTCTCCCCCCCCCCACCCTCTCCACTTCCTTCACTTTTCTCTCCCCCACCCTCTCCTCCTGCTTCACTTTTCTCTTCCCCCACCCTCTCCACCTGCTTCAATTTTCTCTTCCCCCACCCTCTCCACCTGCTTTACTTTTCTCTTCCCCACCCTCCACCCTCTCCACCTGCTTCACATTTCTCTCCCCCCCCCACCCTCTTCACCTTCTTCACTTTTCTCCCCCCCCCCCCTTTCCACCTGCTTCACTTTTCTCTCCCCCACCCTCTCCACCTGCTTCACTTTCCTCTCCCCCACTCTCTCCACCTGCTTCACTTTCCTCTCCCCCACCCTCTCCACTGGCTTCACTTTTCTCTCCCTCACCCTCTCCTGCTTCTCTTTCTTCTCCCCCAGCCTCTCCTCCTGCTTCTCTTTAGCCTCCTTCAGTCTGTCGTCCTGCTTCTCTTTCCTCTCCCCAGCCTCTCCTTCTGCTTCTCTTTCCTCTCCCTCAGCCTCTGCTTCTGCTTCTTTTTCCTCTCCCTCAGCCTCTCCTACTGCTTATTTTTCTTTCATGTAATTGGCAAGAGTCCATGAGCTAGTGACGTATGGGATATACAATCCTACCAGGAGGGGCAAAGTTTCCCAAACCTCAAAATGCCTATAAATACACCCCTCACCACACCCACAATTCAGTTTTACAAACTTTGCCTCCTATGGAGGTGGTGAAGTAAGTTTGTGCTAAGATTTCTACGTTGATATGCGCTTCTCAGCATTTTGAAGCCCGATTCCTCTCAGAGTACAGCGAATGTCAGAGGGATGTGAAAGGAGTATCACCTATTGAATGCAATGGTTTTCCTCACGGGAGATCTATTTCATAGGTTCTCTGTTATCAGTCGTAGAGATTCATCTCCTACCTCCCTTTTCAGATCGATTATAAACTCTCATATACCATTACCTCTACTGATAACTGTTTCAGTACTGGTTTGGCTATCTGCTATATGTGGATGGGCGTCTTTTTGGTAAGTATGTTTATTACTTAAGACACCCCAGCTATGGTTTGGCACTTTATACATTTATATAAAGTTCTAAATATATGTATTGTACTTATATTTGCCATGAGTCAGGTTCATGTATTTCCTTGTGCAGACTGTCAGTTTCATAATTGGGGAAAATAAACATTTGAAAGAAATATTTTCTTACCTGGGGTTTAGTCTTTTTTTCAAATTGACTACTTTTTTCTTGCAAATTGCGGGCAGTATTAGGCCTGCGGGTGCGTCAAATGGTAGACTTTATTGCATCATTCTTGGCGCGAGAATTTTTTGGCACGAAAGTACATCCATTGACGCAAGTTCGTCATTTCCGGTGTCGTAGTTGACGCCGAGTCCTTACACAGGGTGGCGTCGTTTGTGACGCGAGTGTGTCATTTCCGGATGTTGTTGGTGGCAAAAAAAATGTCAGTCACCTTGTGCGTCATTCTTGGCGCCAAAATTTTTCATTTATTTAATACCCCATTGCTATTTGCCTCTTGCCTTTTCTATGTCAGAGGGCTATGCTATTTGCATTTCTTTCATGTAATTGGCAAGAGTCCATGAGCTAGTGATGTATGGGATATACAATCCTACCAGGAGGGGCAAAGTTTCCCAAACCTCAAAATGCCTATAAATATACCCCTCACCACACCCACAATTCAGTTTTACAAACTTTGCCTCCTATGGAGGTGGTGAAGTAAGTTTGTGCTAAGATTTCTACGTTGATATGCGCTTCTCAGCATTGTTGAAGCCTGATTCCTCTCAGAGTACAGCGAATGTCAGAGGGATGTGAAGGGAGTATCACTTATTGAATACAATGATTTCCCTAACGGGGGTCTATTTCATAGGTTCTCTGTTATCGGTCGTAGAGATTCATCTCCTACCTCCCTTTTCAGATCAACGATATACTCTCAATTTACCATTACCTCTACTGATAACTGTTTCAGTACTGGTTTGGCTATCTGCTATATGTGGATGGGTGTCTTTTTGGTAAGTATGTTTATTATTACTTAAGACACCTCAGCTATGGTTTGGCACTTTATGCATTTTTATAAAATTCTAAATATATGTATTGTACTTATATTTGCCATGAGTCAGGTTCATGTATTTCCTTCTGCAGACTGTCAGTTTCATATTTGGGGAATATAAACATTTTTTTAAGAAATTTATTTCTTACCTGGGGTTTAGTCTTTTTTTCAATTGACTACTTCTTGCAAATTGCGGGCGGTATTAGGCCCGCGGGTGTGTCAAAATCTACATTAATAGAAAGTTATGTGGAAGGGAAAAGTGTGGAAGAAAAAGGTGCACAAGCAGCAGGGATGACCGCAGCCTGGAGAGGATTGTCAGGAAAAGGCCATTCAAAAGTGTTGGTGACTTTCACAAGGAGTGGACTGAGGTTGGAGTCAGTGCATCAAGAGCCACCACACACAGACGGATCCTGGACATGGACTTCAAATGTCCATGTCCAGGATCCAATTCAATTCCTCTTGTCAAGCCACTCCTCCTGAACAACAAACAACGTCACAAGCGTCTTACCTGGGCTAAAGAAAAACAGACCTGGTCTGTTGCTCAGTGATCCAAAGTCCTCTTTTCTGATGAGAGCAAATTTTGCATCTCATTTGGAAACCAAGGACCCAGAGTATGGAGGAAGAATGGAGAGGCAAACACTGCAAGATGCTTGAAGTCCAGTGTGAAGTTTCCACAGTGTGAGTTGATTTGGGGAGCCATGTCATCTGCTGGTGTTGGTCCACTGTGCTTCATTAAGTCCAGGGTCAACGCAGCTGTCTACCAGTAGATTTTGGAGCACTTCATGCTTCCGTCCGCAGACGAGCTCTATGGGGATGCTGACTTCATTTTCCAGCAGGACTTGGCATCAGCCCACACTGCCAAAACCTGGTTCAATGACCGTGGGATTACTGTGCTTGATTGGCCAGCAAACTCGCCTGACCTGAACCCCATAGAGAATCTATGGGGCATTGCCAAGAGAAAGATGAGAGACATGAGACCGAACAATGCAGAAGAGCTGAAGGCCGCTATTGAAGCATCCTGGTCTTTCATAACACTTCAGCAATGCCACAGGCTTATAGCTTCCATGCCACGCCACATTGAGGCAGTAATTGCTGCAAAAGGGGCCCAAACCAAGTACTGAGTACATACAGTATGCATGCTTATACTTTTCAGAGGTCCAATATTGTTCTATGTAAATCCTTGTTTTATTGATTGCATGTAATATTCTAATTTTCTGAGATTGTGGATTTGGGGTTTTCATGAGCTGTAAGCCATAATCATCACAATTATGTCAAATCATGGCTTGAACTACCTTGCTTTGCCTGGAATGAGTCTATCTCATATATTAGTTTCACCTTTTAAGTTGCATTAGTGAAATGAATTAATTTTTGCACGATTTTCTAATTTTTCAAGTTTCACCTGTATATATTATGCAAACTAAACTTTATAAGCAAAGACACTCAGCAGTTTTGAGCTGGATTTGAATATAGAATAAGGATATAATAATATCATTGCTGTAAAGTGTCAGGTCTTAGCTAAAGACAGATGCCTATTGCTTCTTATTTCTTTGCCAAAGCATCTTCCCCCGGTTCTTGCTTTTCTGCTCTTTCCTCTCCCCCAGCCTCTCATCCTGCTTCTCTTTCCTCTTCCCCAGCCTCTCATCCTGCTTCTCTTTCCTCTTCCCCAGCCTCTCATTCTGCTTCTCTTTCCTCTTCCCCAGCCTCTCATTCTGCTTCTCTTTCCTCTCCCCCAGCCTTTCCCCTGCTTCACTTTTCTCTCCCCCAGCCTCTCATACTGCTTCTCTTTCTTCTCACCCAGCCTCTCCTCCTGCTTCTCTTTCCTCTTCCCCCAGTCTCTCCTCCTGCTTCTCTTTCCTCTCCCCCAGCCTCTCCTCTTGCTTCTCTTTCCTCTCCCCCAGCCTCTCCTTCTGCTTTATTTTCTCTCCTCAGCCTCTCCTCCTGCTTCTCTTTCCTCTCCCCCAGCCTCTCCTTCTGCTTTATTTTCTCTCCTCAGCCTCTCCTCCTGCATCTCTTTCCTCTCCCCCAGCATGTCCTTCTGCTTCTCTTTTATTCTCCTCAGCCTCTCCTCTTGCTTCTCTTTCCTCTCCCTCAGCCTCTCCTTCTCTTTCCTCTCCCTCAGCCTCTCCTTCTGCTTCTCTTTCCTCTCCCCCAGCCTCTCCTACTGCTTCTCTTTTCTCTCCCCAGCCTCTCCTCATGCTTCTCTGTCCTCTCCTCCAGCCTCTCATCCTGATTCTCTTTCCTCTCCCTCAGCCTCTCCTACTGCTTCTTTTTCCTCTCCCCCAGCCTCTCTTCCTGCTTCTCTTTCCTCTCCTTCAGCCGCTCCTCCTGCTTCTATTTCCTCTCTTGCAGCCTCTCCTCCTGCTTCTCTTTCCTCTCCCCAAGCCTCTCCTCCTGCTTCTCTTTCCTCTCCATCAGCCTCTCCTCCTGCTTCTCTTTCCTCTCCCTCAGTCTCTCCTCCTGCTTCTCTTTCCTCTCCCCCAGTCTCTCCTCCTGCTTCTCTTTCCTCTCCCCCAGTCTCTCCTCCTGCTTCTCTTTCCTCTCCATCAGCCTCTCCTACTACTTCTTTTTCCTCTCCCCCAGCCTCTCCTCCTGCTTCTCTTTCCTCTCCTTCAGCCTGCTGTCCTGCTTCTCTTTCCTCTCCCCCAGTCTCTCCTCCTGCTTCTCTTTCCTCTCCCCCAGTCTCTCCTCCTGCTTCTCTTTCCTCTCCTTCAGCCTCTCCTCCTGCTTCTCTTTCCTCTCATTCAGCCTGCTGTCCTGCTTCTATTTCCTCTCTCGCAGCCTCTCCTCCTGCTTCTCTTTCCTCTCCCCCAGTCTCTCCTCCTGCTTCTCTTTCCTCTCCATCAGCCTCTCCTACTGCTTCTTTTTCCTCTCCCCCAGCCTCTCCTCCTGCTTCTCTTTCCTCTGCTTCAGCCTTCTGTCCTGCTTCTCTTTCCTCTCCCCCAGTCTCTCCTCCTGCTTCTCTTTCCTCTCCCCCAGTCTCTCCTCCTGCTTCTCTTTCCTCTTCTTCAGCCTCTCCTCCTGCTTCTCTTTCCTCTCATTCAGCCTGCTGTCCTGCTTCTATTTCCTCTCTCGCAGCCTCTCCTCCTGCTTCTCTTTCCTCTCCCCAAGCCTCTCCTCCTGCTGATATGCGCTTCTCAGCATTTTGAAGCCCGATTCCTCTCAGAGTACAGCGAATGTCAGAGGGATGCGAAAGGAGTATCACCTATTGAATGCAATGGTTTTCCGCACGGGAGATCTATTTCATGGGTTCTCTGTTATCAGTCATAGAGATTCATCTCATACCTCCCTTTTCAGATCGACGATATACTCTCATATACCATTACCTCTACTGATAAGTGTTTCAGTATTGGTTTGGCTATCTGCTATATGTGGATGGGCGTGATTTTGGCAAGTATGTTTTTTATTACTTAAGACACCCCAGCTATGGTTTGGCACTTTATACATTTATATAAAGCTCTAAATATATGTATTGTACTTATATTTGCCATGAGTCAGGTTCATGTATTTCCTTGTGCAGACTGTCAGTTTCATATTTGGGGAAAATAAACATTTTAAAGAAATATTTTCTTACCTGGGGTTTAGTCTTTTTTTCAAATTGACTACTTTTCTCTTTCAAATTGCAGGCAGTATAAGGCCCGCGGGTGCATCAAATGGTAGACTTTATTGCGTCATTCTTGGCGCGAGAATTTTTTGGCACGAAAGTACGTCCATTGACGCAAGTTCGTCATTTCCGGTGTCGTAGTTGACGCCAAGTCCTTACACAGGGTGGCGTCGCTTGTGACGCGAGTGTGTCATTTCCGGATGTTGTTGGTGGCAAAAAAAATTTCAGTCACCTTGTGCGTCATTCTTGGCGCCAAAATTTTTCATTTATTTAATACCCCATTGCTATTTGCTTCTTGCCTTTTCTATGTCAGAGGGCTTTGCTATTTGCATTTCTTTCATGTAATTGGCAAGAGTCCATGATCTAGTGACGTATGGGATATACAATCCTACCAGGAGAGGCAAAGTTTACCAAACCTCAAAATGCCTATAAATACACCCCTCACCACACCCACAATTCAGTTTTACAAACTTTGCCTCCTATGGAGGTGGTGAAGTAAGTTTGTGCTAAGATTTCTACGTTGATATGCGCTTCTCAGCATTGTTGAAGCCCGATTCCTCTCAGAGTACAGCGAATGTCAGAGGGATGTGAAGGGAGTATCACTTATTGAATACAATGATTTCCCTAACGGGGGTCTATTTCATAGGTTCTCTGTTATCGGCCGTAGAGATTCATCTCCTACCTCCCTTTTCAGATCGACGATATACTCTCAATTTACCATTACCTCTACTGATAACTGTTTCAGTACTGGTTTGGCTATCTGCTATATGTGGATGGGTGTCTTTTGGTAAGTATGTTTTTTATTACTTAAGACACCTCAGCTATGGTTTGGCACTTTATGCATTTTTATAAAGTTCTAAATATATGTATTGTACTTATATTTGCCATGAGTCAGGTTCATGTATTTCCTTCTGCAGACTGTCAGTTTCATATTTGGGGAATATAAACATTTTTTTAAGAAATTTATATCTTACCTGGGGTTTAGTCTTTTTTTCAATTGACTACTTCTTGCAAATTGCGGGCGGTATTAGGCCCGCGGGTGTGTCAAATGCTAAACGTTATTGCGTCATTCTTGGCGCGAAAATATTTTTGGCACAAAAAAATACGTCTATGACGCAACTTCGTAATTTCCGGCGTCATACTTGATGCCGAGACCTTTCACACGGTTGCATCATTAGTGACGCTAGTGTGTCATTTCCAGTTATTTTTGGTGCCAAAAAAGTTTAAAGTTACGTTGTGCGTCATACTTGGCGCCAAACTTTTATAATTATTTCAATACCCCATTTATGTTTGCCTCTTGCCTTTTTCTCTATCAGAGGGCTATGCTATTTGCATTTTTCCCATTCCTGAAACTGTCATATAAGGAAATAGATAATTTTGCTTTATATGTTGTTTTTTCTCTTACATTTTGCAAGATGTCTCAATCTGATCTTGCCTCAGAAGTTTCTGCTGGAACATTGCTGCCTGACATCAGTCCTACCAAAGCTAAGTGCATTTGTTGTAAAATTGTAGAAATTATTTCGCCGAATGTCATTTGTAATAGTTGTCATGATAAACATTTACATACAGATATTGTATCCATCAGTAATAGTACATTGCCAGTTGCAGTTCCTTCAACTTCTAATGTGCATGATATACCTGTACATTTTAAAGAATTTGTTTCTCATTCTATCCTGAAGGCTTTGTCTGCATTTCCACCTTCTAATAAACGTAAAAGGTCTTTTAAAACTTCTCATTCAGTTGATGAAATTTCAAATGACCAACAACATAATAATGTATCCTCTTCTGATGAGGATCTATCTGATACAGAAGATCCTTCCTCAGACATTGACACTGACAAATCTACTTATTTATTTAAAATAGAGTATATGCGTTCTTTATTAAAAGAAGTGTTAATTACTTTGGATATTGAGGTAACCAGTCCTCTTGACGTTCAGTCTAATAAACGTTTAAATGCTGTTTTTAAACCTCCTGTGGTTTCTCCAGGGTTTTTTCCTATTCCTGAGGCTATTTCTGATATGATTTCTAAGGAATGGAATAAGCCAGGTACTTCTTTTATTCCTTCTTCAAGGTTTAATAAATTGTATCCTTTGCCAGCAAAATCTATAGAGTTTTGGGAAAAAAATCTCCAAAGTTGATGGGGCTATTTCTACTCTTGCTAAACGTACCACTATTCCTATGGAAGATAGTACTTCCTTTAAGGATCCTTTAGATAGGAAGCTTGAATCTTATCTAAGGAAGTTAATTTAGTGGAAAGTAGCAAGAGCACTACACTGGTAGAGTAGGAACGCTCGGTTTAGTAATTAAATGTATACAGAGAATGTATTTGGATTATTAATAATCAAAATATATTTGATTATCTGTATCAATTTGTTGAATCTCTGTATTTTTATTGAGTATGTGCATATGTACCTAATGAGCTTGAGTGCTTGTGCATGGAACGACACTAGTTACAAATATAGTCTGTATCTAGGAGGATAAAGACTAGAAGAATGCACTTGTGTAGCACTTCGATTCCTAGAAATAATATTAATACTGGTATGAGACTTAAACACTCGCTAGGAGTCAATGGGTTGAAAGGAAAATTAAAACATAACTTTTATTAACTAAACATCGGATAAAAATATGATGTGTACGTGTGTGCACTTTAAAAACACATAGCAACTTTGAAAATATAAGTGGCTCTAAGTATCAAGAAAATCAGTTGTCTTGGACTAGAAATATAGGTGGATTGTATAAATACTGATTAATGTAAATCTATCTAACTGATAGTTTTCTTATCCCCTATAGTGTTATCCACTGCTATAAGGTTCCCTAATGAAGTTGTTACTGTATCTGATTGGGTAATCGTATGTAGAAGATGGATACAAAATTTGTATCAGTAAAGGATACTAGTAACTAAAGTACTAAAATATGTTTGCACCTTCCATTATCAGAGTGAATGGGTCTCTAAATTGAGCTCGGTATTTTTAAATTATTACTTCTATTACACCAGATTATATTATTGATATGTGTATAAAGTAACAGCATATATTTATTCAATATTCCATTATTTCATGCACTGATATATTACACTAGCTCAAATAGCTAGAATATGTATATCAATATATACTGTATAAGTAACCTGTTATTACAGCAGGAGTTTTTTAGTGTAAATGACTCAAGTTTATATCTGACATGTATGGGTGCTTGGTGTACTTTAACACAATTGCTCTTGAGAGTTTCGAGTTTGTGTTTACATAGGTAGTGGTGTTAATATTTCACCAATTTTAATACTTATGTAATTTATACTTTGTGGCAAAAGTTATTTGGCTTTTTCTATCACTTAAACGATCTAGTCATCTGGCAGGCTTTCAGTATCTTGCTTTTGAAATCTGCAGCGTTCACTGAACAAAAGCCAGCGTTTTGAATAATTGTGTAGATATCTTGTGGGTATTATATTCTAGGTATCCCACATTTTTATGTATCTATAATCAGGTACTAGTTTCTAAAGCGCAAACTTAAGTAGCCAGTATAAACGTCTAACCGTAATGCTTAACAGTATCAAGAAATTATTTTATCTTTAGTTTCTTCTAAATCAACCGTTGTAAGCAATTATTCGTTGTAGTTTAGAGACGTTTAAAGTATATATCATTATATTGTCAAAAAGAAGTTTACTGCTACTTGTGCCAACAGCTAGCTTCTATGCCTTTAAATATCAATAAAAAAATGTTGTTAAATATACGTTGAACCTGCCACAATAACTGACTAGCGGTTCTAACTTTCAAATATTGTTCAATAATTTGCCAACAACACTTATTACTAACTCGCCGCTATAGCCTTAAGGTATCACCATATATATATATATATATATATATATATATATATATATGATAGAGTGTTTAAATTTATATAAGAAAGAAAGGACTAATTTCGGCGGTTGGCGGTCCGCAACTAGTACCTGATTATAGATACATAAAAATGTGGGACCCAATCAGATACAGTAACAACTTCATTAGGGAACCTTATAGCAGTGGATAACACTATAGGGGATAAGAAAACTATCAGTTAGATAGATTTACATTAATCAGTATTTATACAATCCACCTATATTTCTAGTCCAAGACAACTGATTTTCTTGATACTTAGAGCCACTTATATTTTCAAAGTTGCTATGTGTTTTTAAAGTGCACACACGTACACATCATATTTTTATCCGATGTTTAGTTAATAAAAGTTATGTTTTAATTTTCCTTTCAACCCATTGACTCCTAGCGAGTGTTTAAGTCTCATACCAGTATTAATATTATTTCTAGGAATCGAAGTGCTACTCAAGTGCATTCTTCTAGTCTTTATCCTCCTAGATATAGACTATATTTGTAACCCTTATCTAAGGAAGGCCTATTTATATTCAGGTCATCTTCTCAGACCTGCAATTTCTTTGGCTGATGTTGCGGCTGCATCAACTTTCTGGTTGGAGAATTTAGCGCAATAGGAATTGGATTCTGACTTATCTAGCATTATTCGCTTACTGCAATATGCTAATCATTTTATTTGTGATGCAATTTTTGATATTATCAAAATTGATGTTAGATCCATGTCTTTAGCTATATTAGCTAGAAGAGCTTTTTGGCTTAAATCTTGGAATGCTGATATGACATCTAAATCTAGATTACTATCTCTTTCTTTCCAAGGTAATAATTTATTTGGTTCTCAGTTGGATTCTATTATTTCAACTGTCACTGGGGGAAAGGAAGTTTTTCTGCCTCAGGATAAAAAACCTAAGGGTAAATTTAAGGCTTCTAACCGTTTTCGTTCCTTTCGTCAGAATAAGGAACAAAAATCTAATCCTCCCCCCAAGGAATCTGCTTCCAATTGGAAGCCTTCCTCAAATTTGAATAAATCCAAGCCATTTAGGAAACCAAAGTCAGCCCCTAAGTCTGCATGAAGGTGCGGCCCTCATTCCAGCTCAGCTGGTAGGGGGCAGATTAAGGTTTTTCAAGGATATTTGGATCAAATCTGTCCAAAATCAATGGATTCAGAGCATTGTCTCTCAAGGGTATCGAATAGGATTCAGAGTAAGACCTCCTGTGAGAAGATTTTTTCTCTCACGTATCCCAGCAAATCCAGTAAAAGCTCAGGCTTTTCTGAAGTGTGTTTCAGACCTGGAGTCTTCAGGGGTAATCATGCCAGTTCCTTTTCAGGAACAAGGTTTGGGGTTTTATTCAAATCTATTCATTGTCCCAAAAAAGGAAAATTTATTCAGACCAGTTCTGGATCTGAAAATTTTGAATCGTTCTGTAAGAGTACCAACTTTCAAGATGGTGACTATAAGGACTATTTTGCCTTTTGTTCAGCAAGAACATTATATGTCCACAATAGACTTGCAGGATGCATACCTTCATATTCCGATTCATCCAGAACATTATCAGTTTCTGAGATTCTCTTTTCTAAACAAGCATTACCAATTTGTTTCTCTTCCATTTGACCTAGCAACAGCTCCAAGAATCTTTTCAAAGGTTCTGGGTGCCCTACTCTCTGTAATCAGAGAACAGGGTATTGCGGCGTTTCCTTATTTGGACGATATCTTGGTACTAGCTCAGTCTTCACATTCTGCAGAATCTCACACGAATCAACTAGTGTTGTTTCTTCGGAAACATGGATGGAGGATCAATTTACCAAAAAGCGTCTTGATTCCTCAGACAAGGGTCACCTTTTTAGGCTTCCAGATAGATTCAGTGTCCATGACTCTGTCTCTAACAGACAAGAGACGTTTAAAATTGGTTGCAGCCTGCCGGCACCTTCAGTCTCAGTCATTCCCTTCAGTGGCTATGTGCATGGAATTTTTAGGTCTCATGACTGCAGCATCGGACGCGATCCCCTTTGCTCGTTTTCACATGAGACCTCTACAGCTTTGTATGCTGAACCAATGGTGCAGGGATTATACAAAGATATCACAATTAATATCCTTAAATCCCAATGTACGACACTCTCTGACGTGGTGGATAGATCACCATTGTTTAGTTCAAGGGACTTCTTTTGTTCGGCCAACCTGGACTGTGATCACAACAGATGCAAGTCTTTCAGGTTGTGGAGCTGTTTGGGGATCTCTGACAGCACAAGGGGTTTGGAAATCTCAAGAGGCGAGATTACCAATAAATATTTTAGAACTCCGTGCAATTCTCAGAGCTCTTCAGTTTTGGCCTCTGTTAAAGAGAGAACCGTTCATTTGTTTTCAGACAGACAATATCACAACAGTGGCATATGTCAATCATCAGGGTGGGACTCACAGTCCCCAAGCTATGAAAGAAGTATCTCGGATACTTGCTTGGGCGGAATCCAGCTCCTGTCTAATCTCTGCGGTGCATATCCCAGGTGTAGACAATTGGGAGGCAGATTATCTCAGCTGCCAGACTTTACATCCAGGGGAGTGGTATCTCCATCCAGATGTATTTTCACAGATTGTTCAGATATGGGATCTTCCAGAGATAGATCTCATGGCCTCTCATCTAAACAAGAAACTTCCCAGATACCTGTCCAGGTCCAGGGATCCTCAGGCGGAAGCAGTGGATGCGCTGACACTTCCTTGGTGTTATCATCCTGCTTACATTTTCCCGGCCCTAGTTCTCCTTCCAAGTGTGATCTCCAAAATCATCATGGATCAATCATTTGTGTTGCTGGTGGCTCCAGCGTGGCCACACAGGTTTTGGTATGCGGATCTGGTTCGGATGTCCAGTTGCCCGCCTTGGCCACTTCCGTTACGGCCAGATCTATCTCAAGGTCCGTTTTTCCATCAGGATCTCAAATCATTAAATTTGAAGGTATGGAAATTGAACGCTTAGTACTAAGTCATAGAGGTTTCTCTGACTCAGTGATTAATACTATGTTACAAGCTCGTAAATCTGTCTTGAAAGATTTATTATAGAGTTTGGAAGACTCATTCATGGTGTTCTTCTCATAAATTCTCCTGGCATTCTTTTAGAATTTTTAGAATTTTACAGTTTCTTCAGGATGGTTTGGATAAGGGTTTGTCTGCAAGTTCCTTGAAAGGACAAATCTCCCCTCTTTCTGTTTTATTTCACAGAAAGATTGCTATACTTCCTGATATACACTGTTTTGTACAGGCTTTAGTTCATATTAAGCCTGTCATTAAATCAATTTCTCCTCCTTGGAGTCTTAATTTGGTTCTGAAAGCTTTACAGGCTCCTCCATTTGAACCTATGCATTCTTTGGACATTAAACTACTTTCTTGGAAAGTGTTGTTCCTTTTGGCCATCTCTTCTGCTAGAAGAGTTTCTGAGCTATCTGCTGTTTCTTTTGAGTATCCTTTTCTGATTTTTCATCAGGATAAGGCAGTTTTGTGGACTTCTTTTCAATTTTTACCTAAGGTTGTGAATTCTAACAACATTATGTCCTAATCCTAAGAATTCTTTGGAAAGATCCTTACATTCTTTGGATGTGGTAAGAGCGTTGAAATATTATGTGGAAGCTACTAAAGATTTCAGGAAGACTTCCAGTCTATTTGTTTTATTTTCTAGTCCTAGGAAAGGTCAGAAGGCTTCTGCTATTTCCTTGGCTTCTTGGTTGAAACTTTTGATTCATCAAGCTTATTTAGAGTCGGGTCAGGCCCCGCCTCAGAGAAGTACAGCTCATTCTACTAGATCAGTCTCCACTTCTTGGGCTTTTAAGAATGAAGCTTCAGTTGATCAGATTTGCAAAGCGGCAACTTGGTCCTCTTTGCATACATTTACTAAATTCTACCGTTTTGATGTATTTGCTTCTTCGGAAGCAGTTTTTGGTAGAAAAGTTCTTCAGGCAGCTGTTTCAGTTTGATTCTTCTGCTTTTGATTTAAGTTTTTTCTTTCAATTATGAAAATAAATGTATTTTTTTGGGTTGTGGATTAATTTTTTCAGCGGAAAATGGCTGTTTTTATTTTATTCCCTCCCTCTCTAGTGACTCTTGAGTGGAGATCCACATCTTGGGTATTGCTATCCCATACGTCTCTAGATCATGGTCTCTTGCCAATTACATGAAAGAAAACATAATTTATGTAAGAAATTACCTGATAAATTAATTTCTTTCATATTGGCAATAGTCCATGAGGCCCACCCTTTTTTATGGTGGTTATGATTTTTTGTATAAAGCACAATTATTTCCAAATTCCTTTGTTGATGTTTTTACTCCTTTCTTTATCACCCCACTGCTTGGCTATTCGTTAAACTGAATTGTGGGTGTGGTGAGGGGTGTATTTATAGGCATTTTGAGGTTTGGGAAACTTTGCCCCTCCTGGTAGGATTGTATATCCCATGCGTCACTAGCTCATGGACTCTTGCCAATATGAAAGAAATGAATTTATCAGGTAAGTTCTTACATAAATTATGTTTTTTTCCCATTCCTGAAACTGTCATATAAGGAAATTGATAATTTTGCTTTATGTGTTGTTTTTTCTTTTACATTTTGCAAGATGTCTCAATCTGATCCTGTCTCAGAAGTATCTGTTGGAACTTTGCTGCCTGACATCGGTCCTACCAAAGCTAAGTGCATTTGTTGTAAGATTGTGGAAATTATATCTCCGAATGTCATTTGTAATAGTTGTCATGATAAACTTTTACATGCAGATAATGTGTCCATCAGTACTAGTACATTGCCGGTTGCAGTTCCTTCAACTTCTAATGTACATGATATACCTATGAATTTTAAAGAATTTGTTACTGATTCTATTCAGAAGGCTTTGTCTGCATTTCTGCCTTCTAATAAATGTAAAAGGTCTTTTTAAACTTCTCATAAAGTTGATGAAATTTCATATGACCGACAACATAATGATTTATCCTCCTCTGATGAGGATCTATCTGATTCAGAAGATCCTTCCTCAGATATTGACACTGACAAATCTACTTATTTATTTAAAATAGAGTATATTCGTTCTTTGTTAAAAGAAGTGTTAATTACTTTGGATATTGAGGAAGCCAGTTCTCTTGACGTTAAGACTAGTAAACATTTAAATGCTGTTTTTAAACCTCCTGTGGTTACTCCACTTTTCGTATTCCTGATGCTATTTCTGATATGATTTCTAAGGAATGGAATAAGCCAGGTACTCCTTTTATTCCTTTTTCAAGGTTTAAAAAATTGTATCCTTTACCAGCAATTTCTATAGAGTTTTGGGAAAAGATCCCCAAAGTTGATGGGGCTATTTCTACTCTTGCTAAACGTACCACTATTCCTATGGAAGATAGTACTTCTTTTAAAGACCCTTTAGATAGGAAACTTGAATCTTATCTAAGGAAAGCCTATTTATATTCAGGTCATCTTCTTAGGCCTGCAATTTCTTTGGCTGATGTTGTGACTGCATCATATTTTTGGTTGGAGAATTTAGCACAACAAGAATTGGATTTTGACATATCTAGCACTGTTCACTTACTGCAACATGCTAATCATTTTATTAGTGATGCCGTTTTTTATATTATCAAAATTGATGTTAGATCCATGTCTTTAGCTATTTTAGCTAGAAGAGCTTTGTGGCTTAAATCTTGGAATGCTGATATGACATCTAAGTCTAGATTATTATCTCTTACTTTCCAAGGTAATAATTCATTTGGTTCTCAGTTGGATTCTATTATTTCAACTGTTACTGGGGGAAAGAGAGTTTTTCTGCCTCAGGATAAAAAACCTAAGGGTAGACTTCCGGGCAGCGGCCATCTTAATGGTCGCACTGAGCTTCAGCTCCTGTATCATTCACCACTTTGACTTAGATCTACTCTCAAATTCTGGCAACAGACCATTCAAATTGGTGGAGAAACCTGACTGAAGGCACTCTGACCCAAGCATTTGGGGTTTTGGTTTGTAGTGTGGCTCTCCAGCCCTCAGTACCGGACATTTTACTTTGAGGCCTTCCCCATTATCTGAAGCCTCTTTTGTCCTCACAAACGCCACGCTACTACTGCGCGGCCAGTGCCCTCTGTGGCAAACTACTCTACAACCTACCATATACCAAAGTAGTAGGAGAAGAGTAAACACACTCAGGAACAGTATGGATGCTAGAGAAACATCGCTGCTAGCTACTATTAGAAGACTACTGGACGACCAACTTAAAAGTATCTCCGATCACTTGGCAAAAGAATGGGGAAGTGCTCACACTTTTCACCCTACCACAAGCTCCCCAGGAATCCCAGAGGCAACATTTATAGCAAGAGAGAAACTAAGTCTGGAAAAACATAACTTACAGGCAACAACGGCTGATGTCCAGTTGGACTCTGAGCCCAGGAGTGAACATGGTGCTGCCCCGGAAAGCAGAGACCGGAACAGTAAGGGGATCCCTTTTAAATCCATACCGGAGCTCCTTGATCCCATCGAGTCTACAAAGGCTGCCTGTAGCAGTGGAGTAATTGGCATCAAACCACCAGCAGTGTCCGTTGGAGACCGCAAATCGGAAGACACACCACAACCTTGTAATGGAGCAGTGGCTGAATTTACCCGGACCGGTGAGAAAGTCTCACTCGGGCAGAAATGGTTGCGCTCTACAGATCCAGACCACATCCAGGTTGCGAGTACAAGGGCTGCCCAGCTGCTACCAGCCAAATCGATAGCCCCTTGTAGTTCCATCTCAAGACACCCGCAGAATAGGACATGGCTGGTCCCTTTCATAGAACTTGGTTGTTTGACGGTGACCAGAGTGGGCTGACAGCCTGGGAGTGCTGAGGTGGGGCAGGATACTAGACCACAGTCTGCAGAGCCTGCATTGCCTGACCACACCAGCAACCAGCTGAAAACTTTCAGATGCACCTACATATCAACTGGTACTATTGATGAAGTCTCAGAGACTGAACTATAAGTTATTCAGAATTGAGGTTTGGTCTGAAACTAGTTAGCTACTACTGATGGCTTAATTTTATTATGTAGTTATGCACCATACCATTACTCGCATGCAGTCTCCCCACCTGACAGTGTCTGGGGGGTATATGAGTGTTTGAATCTGTATCGTCTGCCAACGTTATTGTTTTTTAGTATGCAGGTGTAAACTTTGTGGCTGGCTTAACTATACCTTATTAACCCTATCAGCTGTTTAATCATATTAGCCATGCCCCTCGCCTTGTATATGAACACACCTACAAATTATTGTGCCTGCAAGTATTATTGTTTTACTCTGCGTCTACACTGCAGAATTATGTGACACATTGACAGAATCTCAGCATAACTTCCTATGTATACGCATCACCACTACATGGTTTAAATTCTCTAAAAGACATCCTTACGAGTAGACAATGCATTTTGAAACTATCCTAAGACTCCACACAGATACCAATCCCCTCCACCAGATGGGAGTATAGTCAACTATAACTTTTAAAAATGTGCCCATACTATTCCAGCCTTATTCACACTAGAGCAGCACTAATAACATATAATATATACCTTCCTGTTCTCTAGTATTTCATTGCCTATTTCATTTTTTTTTTAATTTTTTTTTTATTGGCTATCATAATTATTCACTCTGTTATGTTACCTCCTGTACCAAACTATTATTGCAATGCGCTTTGATTGTATTGATCACATATAGGTAAACAAGGTTCCTACTGCTCATTGAGTTGCAAAGGTGGTCCCCTATAGAATGTAGAGGCTTATCCTGACTACCTAACATGCCTTGAATTTAAACATGTTTCCTGATAGCTTATACATAAGGTACCTATGGTTATAGAAGTATATATTGGCCCAAAAGTGGCCGTATCCATCACTATAGTTTCTCCCACAATTATCTTTGTGGTTTAGGGTCCAAAAGTGGCCCGTAATATCATAGGAGGAACTCACAAATATTACACGGGAAAAAGAAAAAGAAATGAGGTTTCAATATATGTTATGCATTTACTCAATCTATTCACCCGTTTTATCGGGGGGGTTTTTTGTTTGTTTGTTTTTTTTAATATATGACCTCGAACTGTAAATTCCAATTCATGTATATGACTCTTATGATTGTTTTGTCAGTTCTGCAAATGCTTTTCTTTTTATTATTGTAAATGGCTAAAAACCTCAATAAAAAATTTAAAAACAAAAAAACAAAAAACCTAAGGGTAAATCTAAGGCTTCTAACCGTTTTCGTTCCTTTCGTCAAAATAAGGAACAAAAATCTAATCCTTCCCCCAAAGAATCTGTTTCCAATTGGAAGCCTTCCTCAAATTGGAGTAAATCCAAGCCTTTTAAAAAAAACAAAGTTTAGGGTTTTTCAAGGATATTTGGATACATTTTGTCCAAAATCAATGGATTCAGAGCATTGTCTCTCCAGGGTATCGAATAGGATTCAGAGTAAGACCTCCTGTGAGAAAAAAATTTCTCTCATGTATCCCAGCAAATCCAGTAAAAGCTCAGGCTTTCCTGAAGTGTGTTTCAGACCTTGAGTCTTCAGGGGTAATCATGCCAGTTCCTTTTCAGGAACAAGGTCTGGGGTTTTATTCAAATCTATTCATTGTCCATAAGAAGGAAAAATTATTCAGACCAGTTCTGGATCTGAAAATTTTGAATCGTTATGTAAGAGTACCAACTTTCAAGATGGTGACTATAAGGACTATTCTGTCTTTTTTTCAGCAAGGACATTATATGTCTACAATAGACTTGCAGGATGCATACCTTCATATTCCGTTTCATCCAGAACATTATCAGTTCCTGAGATTCTCTTTTCTAGACGAGCATTACCAATTTGTTGCTCTTCCATTTGGCCTAGCAACAGCTCCAAGAATCTTCTCAAAGGTTCTAGGTGCCCTACTCTCTGTAATCAGAGAGCAGGGTATTGCAGTGTTTTCTTTTTTGGACGATATCTTGGTACTAGCTCAGTCTTTACGTTCTGCAGAATCTCACACAAATCAACTAGTGTTGTTTCTTCAAAGACATGGTTGGAGGATCAATTTACCAAAAAGTCAGAAGGCTTCTGCTATTTTCTTGGCTTCTTGGTTAAAGCTTTTGATTCTTCAAGCTTATTTGGAGTCGGGTCAGACCCCGCCTCAGAGAAGTACAGCTCATTCTACTAGATCAGTCTCCACTTCGTGGGCTTTTAAGAATGAAGCTTCAGTTGATCAGATTTGCAAAGCAGCAACTTGGTCCTCTTTGCATACATTTACTAAATTCTACCGTTTTGATGTATTTGCTTCTTCAGAAGCAGTTTTTGGTAGAAAAGTTCTTCAGGCAGCTGTTTCAGTTTGATTCTTCTGCTGATGTTTTAAGTTTTTCTTGTCATTAAAGAATAAATTTATAATTTGGGTTATGGATTATTTTTTCAGCGGAAAATGGCTGTATTTTATTTTATTCCTCCCTCTCTAGTGACTCTTGAGTGGAGTTCCACATCTTGGGTATTGATATCCCATACATAGCTCACGTAGCTCATGGACTCTTGCACAATTAAATGAAAGAAAACATAATTTATATAAGAATTTACCTGATAAATTAATTTCTTTCATATTGTTTTACTCTGCGTCTACACTGCAGAATTATGTGACACATTGACAGAATCTCAGCATAACTTCCTATGTATACGCATCACCACTACATGGTTTAAATTCTCTAAAAGACATCCTTACGAGTAGACAATGCATTTTGAAACTATCCTAAGACTCCACACAGATACCAATCCCCTCCACCAGATGGGAGTATAGTCAACTATAACTTTTAAAAATGTGCCCATACTATTCCAGCCTTATTCACACTAGAGCAGCACTAATAACATATAATATATACCTTCCTGTTCTCTAGTATTTCATTGCCTATTTCATTTTTTTTTTAATTTTATTTTTATTGGCTATCATAATTATTCACTCTGTTATGTTACCTCCTGTACCAAACTATTATTGTCACTTATGCAATGCGCTTTGATTGTATTGATCACATATAGGTAAACAAGGTTCCTACTGCTCATTGAGTTGCAAAGGTGGTCCCCTATAGAATGTAGAGGCTTATCCTGACTACCTAACATGCCTTGAATTTAAACATGTTTCCTGATAGCTTATACATAAGGTACCTATGGTTATAGAAGTATATATTGGCCCAAAAGTGGCCGTATCCATCACTATAGTTTCTCCCACAATTATCTTTGTGGTTTAGGGTCCAAAAGTGGCCCGTAATATCATAGGAGGAACTCACAAATATTACACGGGAAAAAGAAAAAGAAATGAGGTTTCAATATATGTTATGCATTTACTCAATCTATTCACCCGTTTTATCGGGGGGGTTTTTTGTTTGTTTGTTTTTTTTAATATTTGACCTTGAACTGTAAATTCCAATTCATGTATATGACTCTTATGATTGTTTTGTCAGTTCTGCAAATGCTTTTCTTTTTATTATTGTAAATGGCTAAAAACCTCAATAAAAAATTTAAAAAACAAAAAACCTAAGGGTAAATCTAAGGCTTCTAACCGTTTTCGTTCCTTTCGTCAAAATAAGGAACAAAAATCTAATCCTTCCCCCAAAGAATCTGTTTCCAATTGGAAGCCTTCCTCAAATTGGAGTAAATCCAAGCCTTTTAGAAAAAAACAAAGTTTAGGGTTTTTCAAGGATATTTGGATACATTTTGTCCAAAATCAATGGATTCAGAGCATTGTCTCTCCAGGGTATCGAATAGGATTCAGAGTAAGACCTCCTGTGAGAAAAAAATTTCTCTCATGTATCCCAGCAAATCCAGTAAAAGCTCAGGCTTTCCTGAAGTGTGTTTCAGACCTGGAGTATTCAGGGGTAATCATGCCAGTTCCTTTTCAGGAACAAGGTCTGGGGTTTTATTCAAATCTATTCATTGTCCATAAGAAGGAAAAATTATTCAGACCAGTTCTGGATCTGAAAATTTTGAATCGTTATGTAAGAGTACCAACTTTCAAGATGGTGACTATAAGGACTATTCTGTCTTTTTTTCAGCAAGGACATTATATGTCTACAATAGACTTGCAGGATGCATACCTTCATATTCCGTTTCATCCAGAACATTATCAGTTCCTGAGATTCTCTTTTCTAGACGAGCATTACCAATTTGTTGCTCTTCCATTTGGCCTAGCAACAGCTCCAAGAATCTTCTCAAAGGTTCTAGGTGCCCTACTCTCTGTAATCAGAGAGCAGGGTATTGCAGTGTTTTCTTTTTTGGACGATATCTTGGTACTAGCTCAGTCTTTACGTTCTGCAGAATCTCACACGAATCAACTAGTGTTGTTTCTTCAAAGACATGGTTGGAGGATCAATTTACCAAAAAGTCAGAAGGCTTCTGCTATTTTCTTGGCTTCTTGGTTAAAGCTTTTGATTCTTCAAGCTTATTTGGAGTCGGGTCAGACCCCGCCTCAGAGAAGTACAGCTCATTCTACTAGATCAGTCTCCACTTCGTGGGCTTTTAAGAATGAAGCTTCAGTTGATCAGATTTGCAAAGCAGCAACTTGGTCCTCTTTGCATACATTTACTAAATTCTACCGTTTTGATGTATTTGCTTCTTCAGAAGCAGTTTTTGGTAGAAAAGTTCTTCAGGCAGCTGTTTCAGTTTGATTCTTCTGATGTTTTAAGTTTTTCTTGTCATTAAAGAATAAATTTATAATTTGGGTTATAGATTATTTTTTCAGCGGAAAATGGCTGTATTTTATTTTATTCCTCCCTCTCTAGTGACTCTTGCGTGGAGTTCCACATCTTGGGTATTGATATCCCATACATAGCTCACGTAGCTCATGGACTCTTGCACAATTACATGAAAGAAAACATAATTTATGTAAGAATTTACCTGATAAATTAATTTCTTCCATATTGGAAAGAGTCCATGAGGCCCACCCTTTTTTATGGTGGTTATGATTTTTTGTATAAAGCAAAATTATTTCCAAATTCCTTTGTTGATGCTTTTTACTCTTTCTTTCTTACTTATTTCTTTATCACCCCACTACTTGACTATTCATTAAACTGAATTGTGGGTGTGGTGAGGGGTGTATTTATAGGCATTTTGAGGTTTGGGAATCTTTGCCCCTCCTGGTAGGATTGTATATCCCATACGTCACTAGCTTATGAACTCTTGCCAATATGAAAGAAAAGAATTTATCAGGTAAATTCTTACATAAATTATGTTTCTTTCATGTAATTAGCAAGAGTCCATGAGCTAGTGACGTATGGGATATACATTCCTACCAGGAGGGGCA
Organism: Bombina bombina; assembly: GCF_027579735.1. Taxonomy (NCBI): domain Eukaryota; kingdom Metazoa; phylum Chordata; class Amphibia; order Anura; family Bombinatoridae; genus Bombina; species Bombina bombina. The sequence goes on from NC_069503.1 coordinate 248,549,713, forward strand.
AAGTTTCCCAAACCTCAAAATGCACCCCTCACCACACCCACAATTCAGTTTTTACAAACTTTGCCTCCTATGGAGGTGGTGAAGTAAGTTTGTGCTAGATTCTACGTTGATATGCTCTCCGCAGCAAGTTGGAGCCCGGTTTTCCTCTCAGCGTGCAGTGAATGTCAGAGGGATGTGAGGAGAGTATTGCCTATTTGAATGCAGTGATCTCCTTCTACGGGGTCTATTTCATAGGTTCTCTGTTATCGGTCGTAGAGATTCATCTCTTACCTCCCTTTTCAGATCGACGATATACTCTTATTTATATTCCATTACCTCTGCTGATTTTCGTTTCAGTACTGGTTTGGCTTTCTACAAACATGTAGATGAGTGTCCTGGGGTAAGTAAATCTTATTTTCTGTGACACTCTAAGCTATGGTTGGGCACTTTATTTATAAAGTTCTAAATATATGTATTCAAACATTTATTTGCCTTGACTCAGGATGTTCAACATTCCTTATTTTCAGACAGTCAGTTTCATATTTGGGATAATGCATTTGAATCAATCTTTTTTCTTACCTTAAAATTTGACTCTTTTTTCCCTGTGGGCTGTTAGGCTCGCGGGGGCTGAAAATGCTTCATTTTATTGCGTCATTCTTGGCGCGGACTTTTTTGGCGCAAAAAATCTTTTCTGTTTCCGGCGTCATACGTGTCGCCGGAAGTTGCGTCATTTTTTGACGTCCTTTTGCACCAAAAATGTCGGCGTTCCGGATGTGGCGTAATTTTTGGCGCCAAATAATGTGGGCGTCTTATTTGGCGCTAAAAAATATGGGCGTCGCTTTTGTCTCCACATTATTTCAGTCTCATTTTTTCTTTGCTTCTGGTTACTAGAAGCTTGTTTATTGGCATTTTTTCCCATTCCTGAAACTGTCATTTAAGGAATTTGATCAATTTTGCTTTATATGTTGTTTTTTCTCTTACATATTGCAAGATGTCTCACGTTGCATCTGAGTCAGAAGATACTTCAGGAAAATCGCTGTCTAGTGCTGGAACTACCAAAGCTAAGTGTATCTGCTGTAAACTTTTGGTAGCTATTCCTCCGGCTGTTGTTTGTATTAATTGTCATGACAAACTTGTTAAAGCAGATAATATTTCCTTTAGTAATGTACCATTGCCTGTTGCAGTTCCTTCAACATCTAAGGTGCAGAATGTTCCTGATAACATAAGAGATTTTGTTTCTAAATCCATCAAGAAGGCTATGTCTGTTATTTCTCCTTCTAGTAAACATAAAAAATCTTTTAAAACTTCTCTCTCTACAGATGAATTTTTAAATGAACATCATCATTCTGATTCTGATGACTCTTCTGGTTCAGAAGATTCTGTCTCAGAGATTGATGCTGATAAATCTTCATATTTATTTAAAATGGAATTTATTCGTTCTTTACTTAAAGAAGTACTAATTGCTTTAGAAATAGAGGATTCTGGTCCTCTTGATACTAATTCTAAACGTTTAGATAAGGTATTTAAATCTCCTGTGGTTATTCCAGAAGTTTTTCCTGTTCCTAATGCTATTTCTGAAGTAATTTCCAGAGAATGGGATAAATTGGGTAATTCATTTACTCCTTCTAAACGTTTTAAGCAATTATATCCTGTGCCGTCTGACAGATTAGAATTTTGGGACAAAATCCCTAAAGTTGATGGGGCTATTTCTACCCTTGCTAAACGTACTACTATTCCTACGTCAGATGGTACTTCGTTTAAGGATCCTTTAGATAGGAAAATTGAATCCTTTCTAAGAAAAGCTTATCTGTGTTCAGGTAATCTTCTTAGACCTGCTATATCATTGGCTGATGTTGCTGCAGCTTCAACTTTTTGGTTGGAGACTTTAGCGCAACAAGTAACAGATCATGATTCTCATAATATTATTATTCTTCTTCAGCATGCTAATAATTTTATCTGTGATGTCATTTTTGATATTATCAGAGTTGATGTCAGGTTTATGTCTCTAGCTATTTTAGCTAGAAGAGCTTTATGGCTTAAAACTTGGAATGCTGAAATGGCTTCTAAATCAACTCTACTTTCCATTTCTTTCCAGGGTAACAAATTATTTGATTCTCAGTTGGATTCTATTATCTCAACTGTTACTGGTGGGAAAGGAACTTTTTTACCACAGGATAAAAAATCTAAGGGTAAAAACAGGGCTAATAATCGTTTTCGTTCCTTTCGTTTCAACAAAGAACAAAAGCCTGATCCTTCATCCTCAGGAGCAGTTTCAGTTTGGAAACCATCTCCAGTCTGGAATAAATCCAAGCTTTCTAGAAAGGCAAAGCCTGCTTCTAAGTCCACATGAAGGTGCGGCCCTCATTCCAGCTCAGCTGGTAGGGGGCAGGTTACGTTTTTTTAAAGAAATTTGGATCAATTCTGTTCACAATCTTTGGATTCAGAACATTGTTTCAGAAGGGTACAGAATTGGTTTCAAGATGAGACCTCCTGCAAAGAGATTTTTTCTTTCCCGTGTCCCAGTAAATCCAGTGAAAGCTCAAGCATTTCTGAATTGTGTTTCAGATCTAGAGTTGGCTGGAGTAATTATGCCAGTTCCATTTCTGGAACAGGGGATGGGGTTTTATTCAAATCTCTTCATTGTACCAAAGAAGGAGAATTCCTTCAGACCAGTTCTGGATCTAAAAATATTGAATCGTTATGTAAGGATACCAACGTTCAAAATGGTAACTGTAAGGACTATCTTGCCTTTTGTTCAGCAAGGGCATTATATGTCCACAATAGATTTACAGGATGCTTATCTGCATATTCCGATTCATCCAGATCATTATCAGTTCCTGAGATTCTCTTTTCTGGACAAGCATTACCAGTTTGTGGCTCTGCCGTTTGGCCTAGCTACAGCTCCAAGAATTTTTACAAAGGTTCTCGGTGCCCTTCTGTCTGTAATCAGAGAACAGGGTATTGTGGTATTTCCTTATTTGGACGATATCTTGGTACTTGCTCAGTCTTTACATTTAGCAGAATCTCATACGAATCGACTTGTGTTGTTTCTTCAAGATCATGGTTGGAGGATCAATTCACCAAAAAGTTCATTGATTCCTCAGACAAGGGTAACCTTTCTGGGTTTCCAGATAGATTCAGTGTCCATGACTCTGTCTTTAACAGACAAGAGACGTCTAAAATTTATTTCAGCTTGTCGAAACCTTCAGTCACAATCATTCCCTTCGGTAGCCTTATGCATGGAAATTCTAGGTCTTATGACTGCTGCATCGGACGCGATCCCCTTTGCTCGTTTTCACATGCGACCTCTTCAGCTCTGTATGCTGAATCAATGGTGCAAGGATTACACAAAGATATCTCAATTAATATCTTTAAAACCGATTGTACGACACTCTCTAACGTGGTGGACAGATCACCATCGTTTAATTCAGGGGGCTTCTTTTGTGCTTCCGACCTGGACTGTAATTTCAACAGATGCAAGTCTCACAGGTTGGGGAGCTGTGTGGGGATCTCTGACGGCACAAGGAGTTTGGGAATCTCAGGAGGTGAGATTACCGATCAATATTTTGGAACTCCGTGCAATTTTCAGAGCTCTTCAGTCTTGGCCTCTTCTGAAGAGAGAATCGTTCATTTGTTTTCAGACAGACAATGTCACAACTGTGGCATACATCAATCATCAAGGAGGGACTCACAGTCCTCTGGCTATGAAAGAAGTATCTCGAATTCTGGTTTGGGCGGAATCCAGCTCCTGTCTAATCTCTGCGGTTCATATCCCAGGTATAGACAATTGGGAAGCGGATTATCTCAGTCGCCAAACGTTGCATCCGGGCGAATGGTCTCTTCACCCAGAGGTATTTCTTCAGATTGTTCAAATGTGGGAGCTTCCAGAAATAGATCTGATGGCGTCTCATCTAAACAAGAAACTTCCCAGGTATATGTCCAGATCCCGGGATCCTCAGGCGGAAGCAGTGGATGCATTATCACTTCCTTGGAAGTATCATCCTGCTTATATCTTTCCGCCTCTAGTTCTTCTTCCAAGAGTAATCTCCAAGATTCTGAAGGAATGCTCGTTTGTTCTGCTGGTAGCTCCGGCATGGCCTCACAGGTTTTGGTATGCGGATCTTGTCCGGATGGCCTCTTGCCATCCTTGGACTCTTCCGCTACGACCAGACCTTCTGTCGCAAGGTCCTTTTTTCCATCAGGATCTCAAATCCTTAAATTTAAAGGTATGGAGATTGAACGCTTGATTCTTGGTCAAAGAGGTTTCTCTGACTCTGTGATTAATACTATGTTACAGGCTTGTAAATCTGTATCCAGAGAGATATATTATAGAGTCTGGAAGACTTATATTTCTTGGTGTCTTTCTCATCATTTTTCTTGGCATTCTTTTAGAATTCCGAGAATTTTACGGTTTCTTCAGGATGGTTTAGATAAAGGTTTATCCGCAAGTTCTTTGAAAGGACAAATCTCTGCTCTTTCTGTTCTTTTTCACAGAAAGATTGCTAATCTTCCTGATATTCATTGTTTTGTACAAGCTTTGGTTCGTATAAAACCTGTCATTAAGTCAATTTCTCCTCCTTGGAGTTTGAATTTGGTTCTGGGGGGCTCTTCAAGCTCCTCCGTTTGAACCTATGCATTCATTGGACATTAAATTACTTTCTTGGAAAGTTTTGTTCCTTTTGGCAATCTCTTCTGCCAGAAGAGTTTCTGAATTATCTGCTCTTTCTTGTGAGTCTCCTTTTCTGATTTTTCATCAGGATAAGGCAGTGTTGCGAACTTCTTTTGAATTTTTACCTAAAGTTGTGAATTCCAACAACATTAGTAGAGAAATTGTGGTTCCTTCATTATGTCCTAATCCTAAGAATTCTAAGGAGAAATCGTTACATTCTTTGGATGTTGTTAGAGCTTTGAAATATTATGTTGAAGCTACTAAGTCTTTCCGAGAGACTTCTAGTTTATTTGTTATCTTTTCCGGTTCTAGAAAAGGCCAGAAAGCTTCTGCCATTTCTTTGGCATCTTGGTTGAAATCTTTATTTCATCTTGCCTATGTTGAGTCGGGTAACACTCCGCCTCAATGGATTACAGCTCATTCTACTAGGTCAGTTTCTACTTCCTGGGCGTTTAGGAATGAAGCTTCGATTGATCAGATTTGCAAAGCACTAACTTGGTCCTCTTTGCATACTTTTACTAAATTCTACCATTTTGATGTATTTTCTTCTTCTGAAGCAGTTTTTGGTAGAAAAGTACTTCAGGCAGCGGTTTCAGTTTGAATCTTCTGCTTATGTTTTTCATTAAACTTTATTTTGGGTGTGGATTATTTTCAGCAGGAATTGGCTGTCTTTATTTTATCCCTCCCTCTCTAGTGACTCTTGCGTGGAAAGATCCACATCTTGGGTAATCATTATCCCATACGTCACTAGCTCATGGACTCTTGCTAATTACATGAAAGAAAACATAATTTATGTAAGAACTTAACTGATAAATTCATTTCTTTCATATTAGCAAGAGTCCATGAGGCCCGCCCTTTTTTTGTGGTGGTTATGATTTTTGTATAAAGCACAATTATTCCAATTCCTTATTTTATATGCTTTCGCACTTTTTTATCACCCCACTTCTTGGCTATTCATTAAACTGAATTGTGGGTGTGATGAGGGGTGTATTTATAGGCATTTTGAGGTTTGGGAAACTTTGCCCCTCCTGGTAGGAATGTATATCCCATACGTCACTAGCTCATGGACTCTTGCTAATATGAAAGAAATGAATTTATCAGGTAAGTTCTTACATAAATTATGTTTTTCCTCTCCCCCAGCCTCTCCTCCTGCTTCTCTTTCCTCTCCCCCAGCCTCTCCTCCTGCTTCTCTTTCCTCTCCCCCAGCCTCTCCTCCTGCTTCTCTTTCCTCTCCCCCAGCCTCTCCTTCTGCTTCTCTTTCCTCTCCCCCAGCCTCTCCTCCTGCTTCTCTTTCCTCTCCTTCAGCCTGCCTTCCTGCTTCTATTTCCTCTCTCTCAGCCTCTCCTACTGCTTCTCTTTCCTCTCCTTCAGTGGCTCCTCCTGCTTCTCTGTCCTCTCCCCCAGCCTCTCCTCATGCTTCTCTTTCCTCTCCCCCAGACTCTCCTCCTGCTTCTCTTTCCCCTCCCCCAGACTCTCCTCCTGCTTCTCTTTCCTCTCCCCCAGACTCTCCTCCTGCTTCTCTTTCCTCTCCCCCAGACTCTCCTGCTTCTCTTTCTTCTCCCCAAGACTCTCCTCCTGCTTCTCTTTCCTCTCCCCCAGCCTCTCCTCCTGCTTCTCTTTCCTCTCCCACAGACTCTCCTCCTGTTTCTCTTTCCTCTCTCCCAGACTCTCTTCCTGCTTCTCTTTCCTCTCCCCCAGTTTCTCCCCCAGTCTTTCTTTCCTCTCTCCCAGCCTCTCCTCCTGATTCTCTTTCCTCTCTCCAGCCTCTCCTCCTGCTTCTCTGTCCTCTCCTCCAGCCTCTCGTCCTCCAGCCTCCACTAGTGCTTCTCTTTCCTCTCCCCCAGACTCTCCTCCTGCTTCTCTGTCCTCTCCTCCAGCCTCTCGTCCTTCTTCTCTTTCCTCTCCATCAGCCTCTCCTCCTGCTTCTCTTTCCACTGCCTATGCCTCTCCTCCTGCTTCTTTTTTCTCTCCTCAGCCTCTCCTCCTGTGTCTCTTTCCTCTCCCCCAGTCTGTCCTCCTGCTTCTCTTTTCTCTCCCCCAGTCTGTCCTCCTGCTTCTCTTTCCTCTCCCCCAGTCTGTCCTCCTGCTTCTCTTTCCTCTCCCCCAGCCTCTCTTCCTGCTTCTCTTTCCACTGCCTCAGCCTCTCCTTCTGTTTCTTGTTTCTCTTCTCAGCCTCTCCTCCTGTGTCTCTTTCCTCTCCCTCAGCCTCTCCTACTGCTTCTTTTTCCTCTCCCCCAGCCTGTCCTCCTGCTTCTCTTTCCTCTCCCCCAATCTCTCCTCCTGCTTCTCTTTCCTCTCCACCAGTTTCTCCTCCTGCTTCGCTTTCCTCTCTCTCAGCCTCTCTTCCTGCTTCTCTTTCCTCTCCTTCAGCCTCTCCTCCTGCTTCTCTTTCCTCTCCACCAGTTTCTCCTCCTGCTTCGCTTTCCTCTCTCTCAGCCTCTCTTCCTGCTTCTCTTTCCTCTCCTTCAGCCTCTCCTCCTGCTTCTCTTTCCTCTCCTTCAGCCTCTCCTCCTGCTTCTCTTTCCTCTCCCCCAGCCTCTCCTCCTGCTTCTCTTTCCTCTCCCCCAATCTCTCCTCCTGCTTCTCTTTCCTTTCCACCAGTTTCTCCTCCTGCTTCGCTTTCCTCTCCCCCAGCATCTCCTCCTGCTTCTCTGTCCTCTCCACCAGCTTCTCATCCTGCTTCTCTGTCCTCTCCACCAGCCTCTTCTCCTGCTTCTCTTTCCTTTCCCTCAGCCTCTCCTCCTGCTTCTCTTTCCTCTCCCCCAGCCTCCACTAGTGCTTCTCTTTCCTCTCCCCCAGCCTCTCCTAGTGCTTCTCTTTCCTCTCCCCCAGCCTCTCCTCCTGCTTCTCTGTCCTCTCCTCCAGCCTCTCGTCCTTCTTCTCTTTCCTCTCCATCAGCCTCTCCTCCTGCTTCTCTTTCCACTGCCTATGCCTCTCCTCCTGCTTCTCTTTTCTCTCCTCAGCCTCTCCTCCTGTGTCTCTTTCCTCTCCCTCAGCCTCTCCTCCTGTTTCTCTTTCCTCTCCCCCAGTCTGTCCTCCTGCTTCTCTTTCCTCTCCCCCAGTCTGTCCTCCTGCTTCTCTTTCCTCTCCCCCAGCCTCTCTTCCTGCTTCTCTTTCCACTGCCTCAGCCTCTCCTTCTGTTTCTTTTTTCTCTTCTCAGCCTCTCCTCCTGTGTCTCTTTCCTCTCCCTCAGCCTCTCCTACTGCTTCTTTTTCCTCTCCCCCAGCCTGTCCTCCTGCTTCTCTTTCCTCTCCCCCAATCTCTCCTCCTGCTTCTCTTTCCTCTCCACCAGTTTCTCCTCCTGCTTCGCTTTCCTCTCTCTCAGCCTCTCTTCCTGCTTCTCTTTCCTCTCCTTCAGCCTCTCCTCCTGCTTCTCTTTCCTCTCCACCAGTTTCTCCTCCTGCTTCGCTTTCCTCTCTCTCAGCCTCTCTTCCTGCTTCTCTTTCCTCTCCTTCAGCCTCTCCTCCAGCCTCTCCTCCTGCTTCTCTTTCCTCTCCCCCAGCCTCTCCTCCTGCTTCTCTTTCCTCTCCCCCAATCTCTCCTCCTGCTTCTCTTTCCTCTCCACCAGTTTCTCCTCCTGCTTCGCTTTCCTCTCCCCCAGCATCTCCTCCTGCTTCTCTGTCCTCTCCACCAGCTTCTCATCCTGCTTCTCTGTCCTCTCCACCAGCCTCTTCTCCTGCTTCTCTTTCCTTTCCCTCAGCCTCTCCTCCTGCTTCTCTTTCCTCTCCCCCAGCCTCCACTAGTGCTTCTCTTTCCTCTCCCCCAGCCTCTCCTAGTGCTTCTCTTTCCTCTCCCTCAGCCTCTCTTCCTGCTTCTCTTTCCTCTCCCTCAGCCTCTCTTCCTGCTTCTCTTTCCTCTTTCCCGCCCTCTCCACCTGCTTTACTTTTCTCTCCCCACCCTCTCCACCTGCTTCACTTTTCTCTCCCCACCCTCTTCACCTGCGTTACTTTTCTCTCCCCCACCCTCTCTACCTGCTTCACTTTTTTCTCCCTCCCCACCCTCTCCACTTCCTTCACTTTTTTCTCCCTCCCCACCCTCTCCACTTCCTTCACTTTTTTCTCCCTCCCCACCCTCTCCACTTCCTTCACTTTTTTCTCCCTCCCCACCCTCTCCACTTCCTTCACTTTTTTCTCCCTCCCCACCCTCTCCACTTCCTTCACTTTTATCTCCCCCCACACTCTCCACCTGCTTCACTTTTCTCTCCCCACTCCCTTTCCACCTGCTTCACTTTTCTCTCCCCCCTCCCTCTCCACCTGCTTCACTTTTCTCTACCCCACCATCTCCACCTGCTTCACTTTTCTCTCACCCACCCTCTCCACCTGCTTCACTTTTCTCTCCTCCCACCTGCTTCACTTTTCTCTCCCCCCACCTGCTTCACTTTTCTCTCCCCCCACCCTCTACACCTGCTTCACTTTTATCTCCCCCCACCCTCTTTACCTGCTTCACTTTTCTCTCCCCACCCTCTCCACCTTCTTCACTTTTCTCTCCCCCACCCTCTCCAACTGCTTCACTATCCTCTCCCCCACCCTATCCACGTGCTTCACTTTTCTCTCCCTCACCCTCTCCTGCTTCTCTTTCCTCTCCCCCACCCTCTCCTGCTTCTCTTTCCTCTCCCCAAGCCTCTCCTCCTGCTTCTCTTTCCTCTCCCTCAGCCTCTCCTCCTGCTTATCTTTCCTCTCCCTCAGCCTCTCCTCCTGCTTATCTTTCCTCTCCCTCAGCCTCTCCTCCTGCTTATCTTTCCTCTCCCTCAGCCTCTCCTCCTGCTTATCTTTCCTCTCCCTCAGCCTCTCCTCCTGCTTCTCTTTCCTCTCCCTCAGCCTCTCCTCCTGCTTCTCTTTCCTCTCCACATGCTTCACTTTTCTCTCCCCACCCTCTTCATCTGCTTTACTTTTCTCTAACCCACCCTCTCTACCTGCTTCACTTCCATCACTTTTTTTCTCCCTCCCCACCCTCTCCAATTCCTTCACTTTTCTCTCCCCCCACCCTCTACACCTGCTTCACTTTTCTCTCCCCCCACCCTCTCCACCTGCTTCACTTTTCTCTCCCCCCACCCTCTCCACCTGCTTCACTTTTCTCTCCCTCCACCTGCTTCACTTTTCTCTCCCCCCACCTGCTTCACTTTTCTCTCCCCCCACCTGCTTCACTTTTCTCTCCCCCCACCCTCTCCACCTGCTTCACTTTTCTCTCCCCCGACCTGCTTCACTTTTCTCTCCCCCCACCTGCTTCACTTTTCTCTCCCCCCACCCTCTCCACCTGCTTCACTTTTCTCTCCCCCCACCCTCTCCACCTGCTTCACTTTTCTCTCCCCCGACCTGCTTCACTTTTCTCTCCCCCCACCTGCTTCACTTTTCTCTCCCCCCACCCTCTCCACCTGCTTCACTTTTCTCTCCCCCCACCCTCTTTACCTGCTTCACTTTTCTCTCCCCACACTCTCCACCTTCTTCACTTTTCTCTCCCCCACCCTCTCCAACTGCTTATCTTTCCTCTCCCCCAGCCTGTCATCCTGCTTCTCTTTCCTCTCTCCCACCCTTTCCTTCTGCTTCACTTTTCTCTCCCTAGCATCTCTTTTTCATCCCCCAGCCTCTCCTTCTGCTTCTATTTTCTCTCCCCAGCCTCTCCTGCTTCAATTTTCTCTCCCCAGCCTCTCCTGCTTCAATTTTCTCTCCCCACCCTCTTCACCTGCTTCACTTTTCTCTCCCCACCCTCTTCACTTGCTTCACTTTTGTCTCCCTCACCCTTTCCTGCTTCTCTTTCCTCTCCCCCAGCCTCTCCTCCTGCTTCTCTTTCCTCTCCCTCAGCCTCTCCCCCTGCTTCTCTTTCCATTCCCCCACCCTCTCCACCTGCTTCACTTTCCTCTTCCCTACCCCCTACACCTGCTTCACTTTCCTCTTCCCCACCCCCTACACCTGCTTCTCTTTCCATTTCCCAAGCCTCTCCTCCTTTTGCTTCTCTTTTCTCTCCTCAGCCTCTCCCCCTGCTTATCTTTCCATTCCCATTGCCTCTCCTTCTGCTTCTCTTTCCTCTCCTGCTTCTCTTTCCTCTCCCCCAGCCTCTCCTCCTGCTTCTTTCTTCTCCCCCAGTCTCTTCTCCTGCTTCTCTTTCCTCTCCCCCAGCCTCTCCTAGTGCTTTTCTTTCCTATCCCCCAGCCTCTCCTAGTGCTTTTCTTTCCTATCCCCCAGCCTCTCCTCCTCCTTATCTTTCCTATCCCCCAGCCTCTTCTCCTGCTTCTCTTTCTTCTCCATCAGCCTCTCCTCCTGATTCTCTTTCCTATCCCCCAGCCTCTCCTCCTGATTCTCTTTCCTATCCCCCAGCCTCTCCTCCTGTTTCTCTTTCCTCCCCATCAGAATCTCCTCCTGCTTCTCTTTCCTATCCCCCAGCCTCTCCTCCTGCTTCTCTTTCCTCCCCATTAGCCTCTCCTCCTGCTTCTCGTTCCTCTCCATCAGCCTCTCCTCCTGCTTCTCTTTCCTCTCCCCTAGCCTCTCCTAGTGCTTTTCTTTCCTCTCCCCCAGCGTCTCCTGGTACTTTTCTTTCCTCTCCATCAGCCTCTCCTCCTGCTTCTCTTTCCTCTCCATCAGCCTCTCCTCCTGCTTCTCTTTCCTCTCCCCCAGCTTCTCTTTCCTCTCCATCAGCCTCTCCTCCTGCTTCTCTTTCCTCTCCCCCAGCCTCTCCTCCTGCTTCTCTTTCCTCTCCATCAGCCTCTCCTCCTTCTTCTCCTTCCTCTCCCCCAGCCTCTCCTCCTGCTTATCTTTCCTCTCTACAGCCTCTCTTGCTGTTTCTTCTTTATCCCCTTCCTGCACCACAGGCCTTCCATTTTGCTTCAACCTCCTCTCCCTTCACCTATATATGCTTTACTTTTGTGCAAGAGCTCCGCCTATGTGTGACTGGTGCTACACAATTACAGCTCTGCTTCATGTACCTAACCCTACACCTAAGAGCACAGCTAACCCAACTCAAACACTGCTCACTCACCTAATACATCTGTAGCACAGAACATTCATATCAATCCAGCTTGGTAACTTGCAGAGCAGGATCACAGATTAGTGCATAGAGAACAAATAGAAGTGCAACATTGCTTGTATTAGCACCATCTGCTAGGTCTTTAAAAAAATTATTCAAACCCTATCACAAGCATCCAGAAGACATTTGCTCCAGAGCAGAGTGAGTGGGAGTGGCTAAATGCCTGGTAGGGCAGTTCTCAATCCAGACCTGAGCTTGAACATCCCTACAAGCTGGTTTCCAATAAAGTAATAAAACGCTCTAAAATGCAGTGTCTTGCCTAAAGGGACCGTGTACTCAAATTTGTATTGTTTAAAAAGATAGAGAATGCCTTTACTACACATTCTCCAGCTTTGCACAACCAATATAGTTATATTAATATACTTTATAACATTTAACCCTCTAAATGTCTGCTTGTTACTAAGCCACTACATACAGTCTCTTATCACATGCTTTTCTTTATTTGCTTTTCACAATAGGAGACTGCGAGTTCATGTGGGCCATATAGATAACCATTGTTGCCAACAATTAAAAATAGTTTCCAGGTACACTTTGCAGCTATCAACTACCTGCATGAAAATTTTTACCACACCCCCTGCCCTAAAGTTCTGCCCACTTTGCCAAACCCACATAATTAGCATAATTTAGCTCTGCCTATTTATTATGGTGCAGAATATATATATATATATATATATATATATATATATATATATATAAAAATATAAAACTAAAAGGTATAGAAGAGTGGAATTAATAAAAGAAATGGCCCATGCATCAAATGCTACTGCTATCTCATTGTGTTTAAAACATTCCAATTCTCATACTTACATTTTTATGTAAACCATTCCACGGAGGTCATAATTCCATTTTGTTGTACAAAACACTCCAATTTTATAGTTGATGGCTTTTTAGAAGCGACTCCACTGCTCATGTTTTTGAATGGATACTACCATCCTGTTTCTGTAGTTTCAATTAACTTAAATGGTTGCATGAAATGTATAAGAGAACATAAGTTTCATAAGTGGCAAGAGTCCATGAATTAGTGACGTATGGGATATACATTCTTACCAGGAGGGGGCAAAGTTTCCCAAACCTCAAAATACCTATAAATACACCTCCTACCTCACTCATACCTTAGTTTTACAAACTTTGCCTCCTTGTGCTTGATTTTCTTCTGTGATGGGCGCTTCTAAGCATTTTGAATCCCAGTTCCTCTCAAAGTACAGTGTTTGTCTGAGGAATTTAAAGAAAGTATTGCCTGATGACGCCATGTTTTCACCTATGGGAAATCTATTCTCAGGCTCTCTGTAATCGGTCGCAGGGATTCATCTGCTGTCTCCCTTTACAAAGCGACATTATACTCCTCTACCATTACCTTTGCTGATATGTTTCAGTACTGGTTTGGTTGTCTGCTATATGTGGATGGGTGTTTTCTGGTAAGTATATATAATTTTTTAAGACACTCTCAGCTCTTGTTTGGCACTTTATCTTATAAAGTTTTAAATGTATATTGTGTATATTTGCCATGAGGTCTGTTTATTTCCCATTGCAGTCTAACAGTTTCATCATGGAAATTATGTTTATGGGAGTTTTTTTAGACTTACCTGGGGTTCCCAGTTAGCTAATAGTTGTATCTTGGAATCTTTTTCTTTCAAAAATTTCATGGACTTAGGTTTGCAATGTTACTTTTTTTTGTCGTGACGCGAGTCGTATCATTTCTTATGACTTTCTTGTTGCAAGTTTTTTGGGCGCGAAGTTGTGCCTGTGATGACACGAGTAGCGTCATTTCACTTGTTAAGCTTTGGCGCCAAAAGTTTCTTTCTGCATTTAATCTATTTTGGGCGCCCAAATTTGTTATATTAAGTCTCTCACTCTTTTGCTCTCTGCTCTTATTTGTTTCATAGAGGGCTAAGTTGTTTGCTTTTGATTATTACCTTAATTTTATCATAAGCATTTTTTCCCATTCCTGAAACTGCTACTTTGAGGAAATTGGATATTTTGTTTAAATGTTATTTTTTCTTTTTTGTTACATTTTGCAAGATGTCTCTGACTGATCCTGCCTCTGATGTTACTGTAGGAACTAAGCTGCCTGAACACAATTTTACCAAAGCTAAGTGTGTATGTTGTAAATTAGCTGAACTTTCTTCTTCAGCTCAAATATGTGGCACTTGTTTTGAAAACTTATTACATGCTGATAAACCTTCACAGTCTAATGTACATGATATTCCTGTAGATATAAAAGATTATATTGCTGCAGCCATAGAGAAGGCTATGACTGCTAGTCCGCCTTTAAATAAACGTAAAAGGTTCCTCCTAAACTCTCATAAATCTGATGAAATTTGTATTAATTGACAGCATACTGAAGTATCTTCTGCTGATGAGGATTTCTCTGGCTCAGAGGATCCTACTTCAGAGACTGAAATTTATAAATCAACCTTTCTTTTTAAGATTGAATATATTCATTCTTTATTAAAGGAAGTATTGTTTACTTTGGGTGTTGAGGTATCTAGTCCTCCTGAAAACATGAATAGCAAATGTTTGAATTCTGTTTTCTGATGTTACTCCTGAAGTTTTTCCTATTCCAGATGCTATCTCTCATATGTTTACTAAGGAATGGTCTAAACTTGGTATTTCTTTTAACCCTTCTTCTAGGTTTAAAAAGCTTTATCCTTTACCTGTGGCTAATTTAGAGTTTTGGGGAAAAGTCCCTAAGGTTATTGGGGCTATTTCTACTCTGGCCAAACGTACAACTATTCCTATGGAAGATAGTACTTCCTTTTAGGATCCTTTAGATAGGAAGATTGAATCCTATCTTAGAAAAGCATATTTACATACTTGCTATATTCTTAGACCTGCCATTTCTATGGTTGATGTTGCTGCTGCTTCAACTTTTTGGTTGGGCAGTTTAGCTCAACAGTTAATAGATCCTGAATTGTCTAACATTGTTCTTTTACTTCAACATGCTAATCATTTTAATTGTGATGCTATATTTGATGCCATTAAGATTGATATTAAATCTATGTCTTTAGCTATTCTTACTAGAAGAGCTTTATGGCTTAAATCTTAGAATGCTGATATGGTGTCTAAATCTAGATTACTATCTATCATTTCAGGGTAGTGATTTTTATTATATTTTGAGTTTTCAAAAGATCTTTATTGACCAACATATTCCAAGTACAAAGAATAAAAAGAACAGGCAATGATTGTATAAGGCAAATAATCAAAAACATACAAATTGCAAAAATTGTGTGTTATAAGAAAACATGACTCAAAAAAGTTATTCGAATTAAATAACAAAATATATTCTCTGTATAGTAGAATTAAACTTAAGGGTAAGAATAAAGTGCAGAGAGGACTCATAGGCCCTCAACATGTCGTGTTCACTGAAATTGGGGGCAAAGGTGGTAGGGGAACTGAGAAAGGGGAAGAGGGAGGGGAGGGAAGGGGTCAGGGAGTGGCGATGTCACTAACAGTAATCTGTTGTGTCGGTCATAGAAGTACTCTCTCTAATGCTCCATCACTAGCTAGTGGTCAGGGGTCATTATGTTGGGTTTCCACTCGGTGTCATATTGCGCCTTCCAGTCTGCCCAGACGAGTTCAAACAGGTCAGAATTGTTTAATTTATAGAAAATGTCCTTCTCCATGGTGTAGATATACACCATTGTGTTGCAGACTGTGGACCAATTAAGAGGGGACTCCTTTTTCCAAGCACATGCTATGGCGTGTTTGATAGTTGTAAATAGGTACAGATGTATGAGAGGTGTTTGGGTAAAGTGTGGACTCTTAAGTGTAGTAAGGCTATGGATGGTGATTTAGGGAGAGGGATACCCATATTAGATAGGACTTAGAAGAATTGCTGCCACAAGGGCTGAATCACAAGGCACTCCCACCAAATATGAAGTGCGTTACCTTTCCGTTCCTCCAACACTCGGGGGACGCACTCGGGATCATTTTCGCTAATCTGGTAGGTACATAACACCAGTGGGATAAAAGTTTGTAATAAGTCTCATAAAACGTTGTGCAGTGTATGGCCTTCTGGGTTAGAGAGAAGGCGTGCTCCCATAGATGAGGGTTTCTAGCAATGATTCCCAACGTGACAAATGAGCTGGTGTTTCAGGACATTGTGTACCGCTGAGTAAAGAGTAATGGAGGGAAAGAGGCCTACGCAACCTAGCTCCCTGGTCCCAAACAGTCTCCCAAAGTGTCAGCAGGCCGGCAAGGTTCGATCTAAAGCTTCAGCTATTTAGACAGCTCTTAATTCTGTGAAGCTCAAAAGACAAATAAGGAGGTACCGGAGTATTACCACTTATTTGGGAGAGTTGCTTAAAGGAGTCCCGAGAGGCTGAGGACCAAAGGTCCGATACTAAGTTAATTCCCAATTGTGTCCATTTATTAGGGTGGGAGTCCTGCAATCCTGAGAAGAGGCCCGTCATAGAGGTGATAGGGGAGGGATGTGGGGCAATATGCGGATGATGCCTAATCCTGTCCCAGAAGTCTAGACATTCACAGACAACTGGATTGATCAAGTCCAGTTCTCTGTGGCAGTGTGGTGGGGTCCAGATTAGGTCACGCAAGCTAATGGAGTGAGGCAAGGAAGCCTGCTCGATGGATCTCCATTTAGAGTGGGGAATTTTAACTCCCCATTGAGACACGTGAGTGAGCATAGCTCCCTCATAGTACCGGAGAACCGAAGGTGAAGCTATTCCTCCAGAAATTTTAGGGAGTATTCTGTGCACCACTCTGGGGGGTTTGTCCTGCCAGATATATTTTGTTAGCCCACTCTGAAATTGGAGCAAGATGTGCTTAGGAATCTTGATGGGGAGGCATCTGAACAGGTAGGTGAGCCTGGGGAGGAAAGACATTTTCAATGCCACAATCCTACCCAGCCAGTACATGTGCGACAAGTTCCAATCCTCCTTTAGGGAGCGAAGCGAGGTAAGGAGAGGGAGGTAGTTGTCTTTAATTATCTGCTGGAGACAACTAGAATGTCGAACACCCAGGTGTAGAACAGATTTGTCCGTCCAAGTAAAATTGAAGCTTCTTTTTAAGGGAGCTAACTGTTCACCTGTGAAACCTTGCATGTACACCTCCATTTCCGAGAGGTTCAGTTTGTAGTAAGAGTGGGCACCGAAGGAGGTTAACGTCTCCAAAAGTTTGGGAATGGTCTGCGCGGGTTCGGACAAAAAAAGTGTGACATTGTCTACAAATAGCGCAATTTTATATGAAGTGCCAAACAAAGTGACACCTTGAATTTGAGGGTCCGCCCTTATTTGTTTTCCGCCAATGGTTCAATTGCCAGAGTGAACAGTAGCGGCGACAGAGGACAGCCCTGCCTAGTGCCATTTGTGATAGTGAAGAGAGGGGAGTGGAAGCCCAATCCACTCACGGAAGCAGTGGGAGTCGAGTAAAGGGCTTTGATCGCATTTACCATATCGCTAGGGAGACAAAAGCGTTCAAGTACCTCCCAGAGATACTGCCATCTAACCTGGTCAAAAGCCTTCTCGGCATCAAGGGAGATAGCAGAGTGGCTTATTAAGCTGAGAGGAGAGGGTAGGATGTTAAGTAGTCTCCTGGTGTTGTCTGGGCCCTCTAGTTGGGGTACAAATCCCACCTGGTCCGGGTTGATGAGGGACGGTAGTAGATTCGCAAGCCGGTTAGCCAAAATCTTAGAATAAGATTTATCAAGTATTTAAGTATTTATCAAGGAGATTGGCCGATAGCTGGCACAGAGAGAGGGGTCCTTATTTGGTTTTAAAATGGTAACTATGATGGCTTCTAAAAAAAAATTCTGGAAGTAGCCGCCTTCTCTAGCTAGATTATAAAACTTGAGTAATAAGGGAGAAAACTCCCGGGTGAAGACTTTATGAAAATGGACCGGGAAGCCATCTGGGCCAGGTGACTTTAAGAACTTTGCATTTCTGATGACCGTCATGATTTCCAAGAGCGAGAAAGGAGAGCTTAGAAGGTCTCGCTGCTCTGAGGTTAGTATGGGAAGTGATAAGGCGTCTAAATAGGTACGTATGTCATCTTGGGGGTGGACCTGGGTGATTCAGATGTGGCGATATATAGCTTAGCATAATAGTCAGCAAATGCCCCGCCTATTTATGATGGAATTTGAAAGAGGGAGCCTGAAGTACATATAGAGTGGATTCGTGAAGCCCCCGCCCTGTTTCTTATTTTATTGGCTAGCAAGGTGTATGCCTTATTACTCTTATAGTAGAACATCTGCTTTAATTTGGTGAGGTTAAGCTGTGTTCTGCGGAGCTCAAGTTGGGAGATGTGATTCCTAACTGCAGTGATTTGATGTGTGGTGACCATGTCCATAGTGCTCCTATTTTGGCCTTCTAACTGTCTCAATTTGATGTGGGCTTGTGAAAGGGTAAGGCTGGCTTGCTTCCTGAGATGCACCTGCTTAGTGATCAGGAGTCCCCTAATAGAGTCTGGTGTGGAGAATATGTAGTCTAGCCTAGAATACAGTCTGTATGGATCTGAGACGTGTGTATAGTCATTGTCTTGTGGGTGAAGGGTTTACCAAATATCATAGAAGCCTGAACAGGACATTAAATGTCGGTATCTACCAGATAATTGTTCGGCTAGGGAAAATGCCTTAGCCTTAGTGGTAGTTTTCCTGTCAATTCTATGGTCCCAGACCATATTAAAATCTGTTGGACCTGTGTGAGGACGTGGAGAATGTGCTTAAGGCATCTTGGCTAGTTAGTGTTCGGAAGATAGACAGAGGCCAGAGTATAGACCACATGATTTATTTTACAGATTAGGATAACATATCTCGCCTGAGGGTCTTTGATAACTTGTACTAATTCAAAGGAAAGTTGCTTATGTAGTAAAATCACCACTCCCCTTGCTTTTTTAGTGAAGGAGGCCATTTTAATGTGTGTATACGTCTTGGAGGTAAGTTTAAGGGGTTCGCTATGTAGCCAGTGTGTTTCTTGAAGGAAAACAACATCCGGGTTCTGGTACTTCAGGGATCTAAGTAAAAGGCTACGTTTGTGAGGGGAGTTGAGACCCCTACTGTTATGAGTTAGTAACCGAATAGAGGACATGCCAGGCAGTGAAGAAGAGAGGGAGAAGGTATAGCAATGGGGGATAGGTTATAGGATAGGTTTAGGTAGGGAAGGAAGGGACTTTGGGGGAAGTGTGGATGGGTAAGACGGACACTAAAGGACTGCCCAAAAATGCGGTGGAAATAGTCCACCTCAAGGAGCCCTAGCGTGGGCTTCTAAATGAGGGGGAAAACATTTTGGAGTAGAACCAAGTGAATAGGGCTGAGAACATCAGCCCCGCTCTAGAACAATCAGATACTTAGCCCTAACTGAACAACAGTAAACCATAACTTAATCAGTAAAACATTGAAAGTGTAAACATTATCAATAGTGAATTTTTAAACTTGTGCAGAAGTAGCAGGCTAGGAGGCCGCTACTAGGAAAGAGATAAAAAAATGAATCATCCAATTGCAATTGCGAAGGCCTACAGGTGTGGTTGGTGAGTCTTCAAAAAGTAAAGGAAAGTAAGGAAGCAGGAAGCAGCCCCATGAAATCAGCTAGTGTCCGGGAGTTGAAGCATCTTAGCCCTTTTTATTCTTTGATCTTTTGCTGCCCTGGTGCAGAGGCATGTAGTTTGGGGTGAGGAGGATCTCGCTGCAGAGGGGGTTCAGGTAGGAGGCCCCAGCCTTTCAGCAGAGAGAGGCCTTGAGCCATTGTTGCAGCCACGTAAGTTTAATTGTCCTTCGTAATGATGAGTCTGGTAGGATAGCGCCATCTGTACTTAATATTGTTTTTACGCAGGACGACAGTGACAGGTTGGAATTGCCGCCTTTGTTGGAGGGTGTAAGCCAAAAGATCAGGAAGGAGTTGTATATCTTTAAATCTCTCGCTGAGGGGTGGATTCTTGAAGGCTGCTTGGATCAATCTATCTTTGTACAGGAAACTGTGGAATCAAACTATTACATCACGTGGCTTGTCAGGGGCTACTGATCTAGGGCGTAGGGCCCAATATGCTCATTCCATTGTGCTGGTTAGGTCCTCAGGGGTGCCTATTAGGTCGGGGAACAAATCCAGTAGAAACTCTTGCAGCTCAGCCGGAGAGACAGACTCTGGAACTCCCCTAAATCTGATGTTGTTACATCTAGACCTGTCCTCAACATCCGCCAGCAGAGTTCTAGTTGAGAGATTTAGTCGGCTAAGTTTGCAAAAGGAGGTTAGATTGATCCACCACAATATCGTCCTACTTCCATTCCAGTGCATCTACTCTTTCACTGATTTCAGAAATCTCCTTTTTAAGTTCAGCAGAACTGTGTTGTATTTCCTGCGTTATATATTTGGTCTGTGTGGCCAGCATTTTCTTCAAAGTGGATTCAGTGATGAAGTGTTGGGAGGCGGACGCTGAGTGAATACTGGATTGAGATTCCTCATCCTGTGAGTCAGGGTCACTTAGTTCTCTCTGGGATTCCATGTTTGGGCCCTTGGCTGGTTGTAAAAAGTGATAATAGACCGTCTTCTTAGATTTCGATGCTGACTTGGGGTGCTTCCTAGCTGAGTGTGGCATATTGAAAAGACTAGCCACTAATAAAAGCAATAAAGGTAGAGACCAGAAGCCCCATTGAGACCTAATATGGATGAACCGCTGCTGAAAAAGGTTAGTACTTAACATGTATATAATGAGCATTACACAAGGGCTGAGTGTCATCTCACAAGAAACTGTCACATATAAGTATACATTCACATCAGGCATGGGGAAAGCCCCACCAGGATTCCAAAAAAAAAAAGAGACGGTCAATTTGCCTATGAGATCCAGAGTGAAGGCAGGACAGAGCGGAAACATATAACATGTAGATGAGAGCACACAGCAACAAGCAACAATATTATCTCAGCCGTGCCCTAGGCCCCTACCCTCACCTCGGGGAGAAAAGGAGGATACGACTCGAAGGAAGGGGAAAAGGAGAGGGGATATGACCCACCCAGAGCGGGGCGGTGAGGGTAAGGTTTACAGGTATTCTAAGCAGACAATAGAAGAGTAAAGTAACCCTTCAGAAGAGCATACAATACAAAACACATGAACAGCAACAGTTTAGTGATGCAAGCAGTCAGGGAAAACTTGGCCAGGGCGTGCGGATCAGTAGTAAACCCAACCCTTAATTCAAATGCCTAAAGGAGGGAATACAGGCAAAGTGACCCTATGATGGGCAACCCACAGGGTACTGGCAATTCAAACCAGACACATTAGTATAGGGTGACCCATGTAGTAGAGTAGTATAGGTGGGGGAGTCTGTGGAGACCACCAGGTTTCTAAACAATAATAAGGGAGGGCCCCTCTGGCAAATTGCTGCTGCAAATGTTCAAAATAGTCACTTTTGGCTAGGGCAAGTTTATCTGTTGGGACAGTTAGCGACACTAGATGCTTGTTTTAAGTTGGGGCCAAAGTATGCAGTGAAGTGCAGGGTAACACAGATGGAGGTGCAAGCTTAAGCAATGATATTAAGGAAGTCGCTCACCACCACAAATCCAGACCTTTCAGCTCTCACTAATTCACACAGAAGGACCAGAAATGCCACGTGGTAGGGTTGCACACCAAACTCTTTGACCCCCCGCTCAGCCTTTTAATAATTAATTTCATGGGCCTCCAAATCAGTAGCCACACAGACGGGTGCTTCTAATGAAGACTCCCCAGCCTTGAAATAGGCATGTATAACTTGTGCAGTTCAGGGCCCCCTTAGATGCAGCCAGGTGTTATTTATACCACTGCTACTCTGCTGATTCTGTGTGTGCGTGGCCTTTTAGTGTAAGCAGGGATTCCCCTGTGTCCTCAACCGCACCAAGAAGCGAGAACTTACGGATGAGTTGGTGGGGAGATCAGTCCTCCACTCTGCTCCAGATGCAGTCCAGGGTACACTTCTTGTTTAACACCGCAACCAGAGCCTTAAGGGTAGAGGATGAAAGCAAAATGGCATCCACTCGCACCACTGCGCTTGGTGTCGATGCTACCGGTCCTCACCACCCGATTGCGGCAACAACATTCCCATGAGAACACAGGTAAGCTGTGGATCCGAGGTCTGGAATTATACTCGGTCTCGGTAAGATGGGCGGCAAAGTACCCTTAGGCCTCCTAAGTATCCATGGCCCCAGCCCGCCAGCACAACTGCTGGGAAGTCTCCTCCTCAGTCTGGCCTCAGTGCTTATGCTTGCTGCTGCAGCGGTTACTGCTCTGGAGCAGAGCCCCGACTCTCCAGAGCCGTTGTCAGGCAGAAAAGATGTAGGTTCTGCCGCTTAGCACCAGAAGGTTCGTTAGGAGCTGGCACAGGGTGCAGTTCAAGAGTTAGGCAGGACATCCGCTTCAGAAGCTACAGATTTGGCCAAAGTGCCCAACAACAGCTGCTGGGGTATAGGATAGTAGTTAGGCCCTTCAGACAGTATACATTATTTGCTGCCAGAGAATTAATTAGTGAGAACATCTTTATTTGCTGCAGAGCTCACACACAATGCTGCCACTCACCTCAGCAGATAACTCCGCCCCCCCCTTCAGGGTAGTAACTTATTTGGTTCTCAATTGGATTCTATTATTTCCACTATCACTGGGGGAAAGGGAGTTTTTCTGCCCCAAGATAAGAAATCTAAGGGTAAATTTAAAGCTTCCAATCGTTTTCGCTCCTTTCATCAGAAAAGAGAACAAAAGACCTCTCCTTCCCCTAAGGCCTCTGGCTCTAATTAGAGACCATCTCTGAATTGGAATAAATCCAAGCCTTATAAAAAAAATTAAAAATCCAGCCCCTAAGACTGCATGAAGGTACGGCGCTCAAACCAGTTCTACTTCTGGAGGGCAGATTGAAATTATTTCAACACATTTGGACAGTTTCTGTTCAAAATCAGTGGATTCAGAATATTGTTCTCAGGGGTATCGAATAGGTTTCAGAATAAGACCTCCCATGGGAAGCTTTGTTCTTTCTCATGTTCCAACAAACCCTGTGAAGGCTCAGGCTTTTTGGAAATGCATTTTAGACCTAGAGCTTTCAGGGGTGATTGTTCCAGTTCCTCTGCAGGAAAGGGGTTTGGGTTTTTATTCAAATCTATTCATTGTCCCAAAGAAAGAAGATTCGTTCAGACCAATTCTGGATCTGAAATTTTTAAATTGTTTTGTAAGAGTCCCAACTTTCAAGATGGTGACTATAAGGACTATTCTGCCTTTTGTTCAGAAAGGTCATTTCATGTCCACAATAGACTTACAGGATGCTTATCTTCTCATTCCGATTCATCCAGACCACTATCGTTTTCTGAGATTTTATTACAGGACCAGAGACTTCATATTTGCATAATCTTTCTTTACTACTCAAGTGCAGCTTTTTAAAGTACATAAAAACACATAAACATTTAAAATAAAACAGAAAATATAGAGTCTATATAACTAGCCAATGAGAATGCTAGGTTAGAGACAAAAGAGAAAATGGACCAATCAGAAGACCCATATTGGCCATAAACAGACCAGTGAGCACCCCATCTTCCTCTTTCTTTTGCTGCTCATGCAACAGATAAGTGTGGCTAATTGTTCTCTCATATATTATACTGTCAATTTAATATATTGCCTTAACATTGTTATAGCATTTTTATTTACATATTTTGTGCTCTTCCTACACGCATATATACTCTCTTTTTTCCTTGTTTCTCATTTCCGTTTTTATTTCCATTTCTTGTACCTCTTCCTGCACTCGTTTTTTGGTGCTATGCTCGTTTTACCCTGTGCCTAATTCTTCTATTCCCCTCATTAATCCGGTTCTCTGTTAAACATTTTTTAGTCAAGTTTAACTTGCCGTTTTTTCTCTGCTGCGTGTCTCTGTCTCCTCTCCCTTCTATCTCGAGCTTCGGCACCATCTTGTGGGCGTTCTTGGTGACATCACAGCCCGCCTCCTGTTTACCTCAGTAGTGCTGTGGACGCCTCCTGCCCTCTCCGTGAAAAGTAATTTTGTTTCTTTCGGCTCTTCTTCTCCCCTGATTGTATCAGCTACTAATTTTCTCTCTCTTTACCTCATTTTTAGGTATTTGCTGCCCTCCGGTGGTGCTTACTATATATTTACTGAAATTTTCCTGTCAAAAGATTTTTCCTGTCAGAAATTTTCTCTGTTAAACGTTTATGTGTTTTAAATATTTTACAATAAAATTTTCAAAATTCTTTGCATATTTTATATAGGTGTTTGTTGCTAAAGGTTCAAATATATTTTATAAAAATTTTTTAATCAAAAAATTGTTTTTCAATATATATTTTCTTTAAGTAATCAGTATGTCTCTTGACATTTCTCCCAATCCTTTATCTGAACAATCTGTTCAGATTATGATTGATAACTCAATAAATAAATTAATGTCCCACATGACTTCCCTTATGCAAAAATCTCCTCCTAAGAAAACAATTAAAAGAAAGGCTCCTTCTAGTGCTCTTAAATTAAGCAAAAAGCTTGTCACTAAATCCAAGCATACTCTGACTGAGTCCAATCTTCCTTGCGGCAAAGGAAGTAAAACATCCGCTAAAAGACCCCTTACTCCCAAGGGGAATAAAAAGGGAGTTCAAATAAAAAAACCTGAAATATTTTCCAAAGAAAAAGGTTCTGATTCCTCTACATCATATAATTCAGATAATATGTCTGAGGACTCCAACAATTCCTCATCCAATAATTATGATTCAGACTCCTCATCTGAATCTGAGCCTAAACGCAAAAAAGCTAAAAAATGCTCCAAAAAAATCCAAACATCTTGATGATGATAACTTTAATTTTGCTGACGTCCTTGGTAACCCCCGCTTTAATGTGGACACCTTACACCATCCTAGATCCTCAGAATGGTTTCCTCCCATGGAAATCGCATCCTTTATAGATTTTCAACTTAAAAAGACCCTAAAGAAAAGGGCTAGAAATAACATGAGAGCTGAATGCCCCAGGCCCCTTCTTCCCAAAAATTGTAACATTACCCCTGAAATTGACCCCAAAGTTCTCAAATTTATTGGCTCTCCGGGGTACAAAATTAAAAAAGGATTAGACAAAGCCTGGAAAAATTTCCAGGATAAACTCCTTGACACCATTGGCCCTATTACAAAGCTCTTTGAGTTATCAGAAGAGGCTGTATTACAAGAATCCCCTATGGACCCTTCCCTCGTTAGAGAGTGGGTTGAACGCATTCTCTCCTTTGTGGGTAATGCCAATTCTGCTATTATAATTGAACGCAGAAAGAATATCTTAAGAAAAATTGACCCCAAGATCTGCGATTTTGCAGTTAACGAATTACAATCTGACAAAGATGGTCTTCTTTTTGGAGACGCTTTTCTAAAAGATTTGAACCTTTATGCTAACACCTTCTCCACCCTTAATAAAGTAAAGACCTCTATGAGAAAAATGATGTACTCTCAGAATTTCTCTGACAGGGCCGGGAAAGGTAGAGGTCGCTTTCCCGGCCATTCCTCTCAAATTTCAAGACCTCAATTCCAACAAAACTACTCCTCTCAGTATCAGCACTTAAGATACAACAATGAAGCCTCTCCAGCTTTCAACTTTTTTCCACAGCGGTCTAGACCCTGGCAACAAAGAGGTCAACATTTCAGAACCCGATCTCGCCCTTCTCCAGGTAAAATTTCCTCTTTTCAATACTCCTCTTTCTTCCCCACTAAAAGTTGGGGGAAGAATAGCCTCCTTTGCTCACAATTGGAATCTCATATCTTCAGATCCTTGGATCTTAAACACAGTTCAAGGTGTTCAGATAGATTTCTTATCTCCCCCTATCCAAATTTCTTTTCCAAAACCTATTCATTTTTCCCAAAAAGACAGTCTTCTAGTTCAAAAAGAAATAGAAAATCTTCTTCAAAAAGAAGCAATGTCCCCAAATCCTGATCCTCATTTAGCCTTCTTCAGCAACCTTTTTCTAGTAAAAAAGAAAAACGGTCAATTCAGACCTGTTATAAACTTAAGAACTCTCAACGCTTACGTTGTTTACAATCACTTCAAACTAGAAGGGATTCATCTCCTAAGGGACTGTCTTTTGGACAACGATTGGCTGGTCAGACTAGACCTCTCGATGCATATCTCACAGTTCCCATACATCCGGAACACTGGAAATACCTGACTTTCTCTTGGGAGGGAAAAGTTTGGAGTTTCACTTGTCTCCCTTTCGGACTTTCATCCACTCCATGGATATTTACAAAACTCCTCAAACCAGTAGTATCTTTTCTGAGACTCAGAGGAATTCGTCTGATCATTTATCTGGACGATATCCTGCTGATGAATCAAGATTTTTCTTCTCTTCAATCTCAGTTATCCATGACAATAAACCTCTTAGAAAATTTAGGTTTTCTAGTAAACAAAGAAAAATCAATCCTCCTTCCTTCCAAATCTCTAATTTTTCTTGGTTTTCTTATAGACATGGTGAAAGCCACTTTAAGCTTACCCCTCTCAAAGATAAAGAACATCAAGAAGGAAATTTCAAAGACTCTCAACAAACAATTTGTCTCGGTCAGACAGATAGCCAGGATTGTTGGGTTACTTTCATCCTCTATTCAGGCTATCTTTCCGGCCCCCCTTCATTATCGAGAGCTCCAAAGATTAAAGATTTCTTACCTTCAGAAAGGTTTCTCTTATTCTCACCTCATTCCATTATCCTTGGAAGCCAAAGAGGAGCTTTCATGGTGGCTTTCCCAAATGGAAGCCTGGAATGGGAGAGCTATTTTTGGGAAATCCCCAGATTTAATAATAGAATCCGATGCCAGCCTGTCGGGTTGGGGTGCCCGCTGCGGTCCATCTATTACCGGAGGGAAATGGTCCGCAGAAGAAAAAGGCCTTCATATAAATTGCCTGGAACTTCTAGCCGGGTCCTTCGCTGTAAAAAGCTTTGTAAAAACTCTAGCCCCTGCCTCTATCCTTCTTTGGATGGACAACATCTCAGCTGTGAGATATCTCAATCGATTAGGTGGCACAAAATCCAGAAATCTGTCAAATATTACCAAGGATTTTATTCATCTCTGTTTAGACAAGAATATCTCTATCAAGGCAGAATATATTCCAGGTCTTTCGAATTCAGCTGCAGATTGGGGTTCTCATTTTCTCAGGGACTCCAGCGATTGGAAAATTCACAGGAACATTTTCCTATCCATCCAAACCCTTCTGGGTCCTTTCTCTTTAGACATCTTCGCTTCTCGTCTCAACCGTCAACTTCCTCTCTATTTCAGTTGGCGTCCAGATCCAGAAGCTTTGGCAATAGACGCTTTTCTTCAAACATGGCCGAATCAAGGAGCTTACGCTTTTCCCCCCTTTTCTCTGATTGCCCGGACAATTTCTGTAGTTCGCAGGAATCTTCTATCTCTAACCCTCATAACTCCCCTGTGGCCAACTCAAGCTTGGTATCCCTCTCTTCTGGAGATGTCTTTCAAACCCCCAATTCTCCTCCCTGTTCTTCCGGATCTCCTCTTAGATCCAGAGGACAATCCTCATTTTCTCATTCTCAGTCACTCTCTCAGACTAATAGCATGGTCGATTACGGGGAACTCAGAAATCTCCTCGACCTTTCGGAATCAACTAAATCTCTCATGCGAGATTCATGGGCCCCAGGAACCCACAAATCTTATTTTTCCGCATGGTCCAGATGGTCTAGCTGGTGCATGCTTAGGAGTCTGGATCCCTTTTCATCACCTCTAACTCAAATCCTAAATTTCCTGTCTCACCTCTTTGATCTAGGCCTTGCATACAGGACCATCGATCTTTCCAGATCTGCTATCTCTGCCAGACATGATTTCATTAACAATCTCCCTATCGGAAAACATCCTTTAGTATGTCGTCTTCTCAAAGCTATTAGACTTCAAAGACCTCCTACTCCAAAACATAATTTCTTTTGGGATGTAGATTTAATTTTATCTCTCTTTAAATCTTGGCCTTCCAATGATCTTCTCTCTTTAAAACAAATTTCTGCTAAACTTGCTACCCTTCTTTGCCTGATCTCTTTTCGCAGCGTTTCCGATGTTTGGGCTCTAGATTTCAATTCTAAATCTTTTTCTCCTGAAGGTGTCACTTTCCTCATTTCTCGTAGAACTAAGACCTTATCCTCTTCTATTTTCTACCCCTATTTACCCTCTGAACCTTCCCTCTGTGTTGTTTCTTGTCTCAAATCTTATGAATCTAAAACTGCATCTTTCAGAGATTCTTCTAACAACCAACTCTTGTTATCTTTTGTTCCTCCTCATGCTCCTGTCACTACTACCTCTATTGCTAGATGGATAAAGTGGGTCATGTCCGAGGCTGGAGTTGACCTTTCTTTTTCCGCTCATTCAGTTAGAGGATCGGCCGCTTCTAAAGCACTTCTGAAGTCTGCCCCATTGCAAGACATTTTGAAGGCTGCGGACTGGTCCTCCGACTCCACTTTCAAACATTTTTACTTTAAACCTATCCAACATGCATCTCTTAATCTTTTTCAATAATTGCTTTAAACATGCAAATATGAAGTCTCTGGTCCTGTAATAAAATTCCGATTATCCTAGTTTAGTGAAGGTATAATCTAGATTTTATTAAGGACACAGAGACAAATATTTCCCACCTCTCTACTATCTTATCCCACCCATACAATTATATATTTATAAATATACTAACGTTTTTATATATTTTATTTTAGTTACCAACTTCCCAAATGTCCCTAGTTAAATCAGGATTTGCTCCTACAATCAAGACTCCTGTCTCTTCATGGAAGAACAGATGGATCTTCAAATCCTCCCATTCATCTCATCAACCCTCGAGTCAAACCTCCATGAAGACTCTTCAATTCCTGTGGTTTTGTTTACTGTTTTGTTATTCCTTGGACTGTTGGGACTGTTAAATTTCTTCAAAAGCTTCCTGGTTATGAGCATCAAACAAGAAAGAGCAAGATGGGGTGCTCACTGGTCTGTTTATGGCCAATATGGGTCTTCTGATTGGTCCATTTTCTCTTTTGTCTCTAACCTAGCATTCTCATTGGCTAGTTATATAGACTCTATATTTTCTGTTTTATTTTAAATGTTTATGTGTTTTTATGTACTTTAAAAAGCTGCACTTGAGTAGTAAAGAAAGATTATGCAAATATTCGTCTCTGTGTCCTTAATAAAATCTAGATTATACCTTCACTAAGCTAGGATAATCGGAATTCTCTTTTCTAGACAAGCATTACCATTTTATCGCTCTTCCATTTGGCCTAGCGACAGCTCTAAAAATCTTTTCAAAGGTTCTCTGTACCCTTCTATCTGTAATCAGAGAGCAGGCTATTGCGGTGTTTCCTTATTTGGACAATATCTTGGTACTAGCTCAATCTTTTCATTTAGCAGAATCTCACACAAAACAACTAGTGTGGTTTCTTCAAGAACATAGTTGGAGGATCAATTTACAAAAAAGTTTCTTGATTCCTCAGAAAAGGGTCACCTTTTTAGGTTTCCAGATAGATTCAGTGTTCATGACTCTTTCTCTGACAGACAAGAGACAAATTAAGTTAGTTTTAGCTTGTCTAAACTTTCAGTTTCTATCATTCCCTTCAGTGGCTATGTGCATAGAAGTTTTAGGTCTCATAACTACAGCATCGGACGAAAACCTATATTTCTTTCATGTAATTAGCAAGAGTCCATGAGCTAGTGACGTATGGGATATACATTCCTACCAGGAGGGGCAAAGTTTCCCAAACCTTAAAATGCCTATAAATACACCCCTCACCACACCCACAATTCAGTTTTACAAACTTTGCCTCCGATGGAGGTGGTGAAGTAAGTTTGTGCTAGATTCTACGTTGATATGCGCTCCGCAGCAAGTTGGAGCCCGGTTTTCCTCTCAGCGTGCAGTGAATGTCAGAGGGATGTGAGGAGAGTATTGCCTATTTGAATGCAGTGATCTCCTTCTACGGGGTCTATTTCATAGGTTCTCTGTTATCGGTCGTAGAGATTCATCTCTTACCTCCCTTTTCAGATCGACGATATACTCTTATATATACCATTACCTCTGCTGATTCTCGTTTCAGTACTGGTTTGGCTTTCTACAAACATGTAGATGAGTGTCCTGGGGTAAGTAAATCTTATTTTCTGTGACACTCTAAGCTATGGTTGGGCACTTTGTTTATAAAGTTCTAAATATATGTATTAAAACATTTATTTGCCTTGACTCAGAATGTTCAACTTTCCTTATTTTTCAGACAGTCAGTTTCATATTTGGGATAATGCATTTGAATTAATCATTTTTTCTTACCTTCAAAAATTTGACTCTTTTTTTCCTGTGGGCTGTTAGGCTCGCGGGGGCTGAAAATGCTTCATTTTATTGCGTCATTCTTGGCGCGGACTTTTTGGCGCAAAAATTCTTTTCCGTTTCCGGCGTCATACGTGTCGCCGGAAGTTGCGTCATTTTTTGACGTTATTTTGCGCCAAAAATGTCGGCGTTCCGGATGTGGCATCATTTTTGGCGCCAAAAGCATTTAGGCGCCAAATAATGTGGGCGTCTTATTTGGCGCTAAAAAATAAGGGCGTCGCTTTTTTCTCCACATTATTTAAGTCTTATTTTTTCATTGCTTCTGGTTGCTAGAAGCTTGTTCTTTGGCATTTTTTTCCCATTCCTGAAACTGTCATTTAAGGAATTTGATCAATTTTGCTTTATATGTTGTTTTTTCTCTTACATATTGCAAGATGTCTCACGTTGCATCTGAGTCAGAAGATACTACAGGAAAATCGCTGTCTAGTGCTGGAGCTATCAAGCTAAGTGTATCTGCTATAATTTTTGGTATCTGTTTCTTCAGCTGTTGTTTGTATTGCATGTCATGACAAACTTATTAATGCAGATAAAATTTCCTTTAGTACTGTTACATAACCTGTTGCTGTTCCGTCAACATTTAATTTTCAGAGTGTTCCTGATAAACATAAGAGATTTTATTTTTTAAATCCATTAAGAAGGCTATGTCTGTTATTTCTCCTTCTAGTTTACATAAAAGTCTTTTAAAACTTCGCTTTTTTTCAGATGAATTTTTAAATGAACATCATCATTCTGATACTGATAATGGTTCTTCTGGTTCAGAGGTTTCTGTCTCAGAGGTTGATGCTGATAAATCTTTGTATTTGTTCAAGATGGAATTTATTCGTTCTTTATTTAAAGAAGTATTAATTGCATTAGAAATAGAGGATTCTGGTCCTCTTGATACTAAATCTAAACGTTTAATTAAGGTTTTTAAATCTCCTGTAGTTATTCCAGAAGTGTTTAATCTCCCTGATGCTATTTCTGAAGTAATTTCCAGGGAATGGAATAATTTGGGTAATTCTTTTACTCCTTCTAAAACGTTTAAGCAATTATATCCTGTGCCATCTGACAGATTAGAGTTTTTTTTGGGACAAAATCCCTAAGGTTATGGGGCTGTCTCTACTCCTGCTAAATGTGCTACTATTCCTACGGTAGATATTAATTCATTTTAAGGATCCTTTAGATAGGAAAATTGAATCCTTTCTAAGAAAAGCTTACTTATGTTCAGGTAATCTTCTTAGACCTGCTATATTTTTAGCGGATGTTGCTGCAGCTTCAACTTTTTGGTTAGAAGCTTTAGCGCAACAAGTAACAGATCATAATTTTATAGCATTATTATTATTCTATAACATGCTAATAATTTTATTGGTGATACCATCTTTTGATATCATTAGAGTTGATGTCAGGTATATGTCTCTAGCTATTTTAGCTAGAAAAGCTTTATGGATTAAACTTGGAATGCTGATATGTCTTCTAAGTCAACTTTGCTTTCCGTTTCTTTCCAGGGTAATAAATTATTATTTCAACTGTTTCTGAAAGGAAGGGAACTTTTTTACCAAAGGATAAAAAATCTAAGGTAAATTTAGGTCTAATAATCATTTTTCGTTCCTTTCCTCACAATAAGGAACAAAAGCCTGATCCTTCATCCTCAGGAGCGGTATCAGTTTGGAAACTATTTCCAGTTGGGAATATATCCAAGCCTTATAGAAAACCTATAGCCAGCTCCTAAGTACCCATGAAGGTGCGGACCTTATTCCAGCTCAGCTGGTAAGGGGCAGATTACGTTTTCTTCAAAGAAATTTTGATCAATTCCGTTCTCAATTTCTGGTTTTAGAACATTGTTTCAGAAAGGTACAGCATTGGCTTCAGTTAAGGCCTCCTGCTAAGAGATTTTTTTTTTTTTCTTTCCCGTGTCCCAGTTAACACAGCAAAGGCTCAGCGTTTCTGAAATGTGTTTCAGATCTAGAGTTGGCTGGAGTAATTATGCCAGTTCCAGTTCTGGAACAGGGGCTGGGGTTTTATTTTATCTCTTCATTGTACCAAAGAAGGTCAATTCCTTCAGACCAGTTCCGGATCTATCAATATTGAATCGTTATGTAAGGATACTAACATTCAGTTTCTGTAGGACTGTCCTGCCTTTTGTTTAGCAAGGGCCTTATATGTCTACTATAGATTTACAGGATGTGTATCTGCATATTCCGATTCATCCAGATCACTTTTAGTGTCTGAGATTCTCTTTTTAGACAAGCATTACCAGTTTTGTGGCTCTACCGTTTGGCCTAGCCTCAGTTCCAAGAATTTTTTTCAAAGATTCTCGGTGCCCTTCTTTCTGTAATCAGAGAACAGGGTTTTGGTATTTCCTTATTGGACGATATCTGGGTACTTGCTCAGTCTTCTCATTTTCGAAGAATCTCATATGAATCGACTTGTGTTGTTTCTTCAAGTTCATGGTTGGAGGATCAATTTACCAATCAGTTCATTGATTCCTCAGACAAGGGTAACCTTTTTAGGTTTCTAGAATAGATTCAGTGTCTATGACTCTGTCCTTGTCAGACAAGAGAAGTTTAACATTGATTTCAGCTTGTCAAAACCTTCAGTCACAATCATTCCCTTTGGTAGCCTTATGCATGGAAATTTTAGGTCTTAGGACTGCCGCATCAGATGCGATCTCCTTTGCTCGTTTTCACATGCGACCTCTTCAGCTCTGTATGCTGAACCAATGGTGCAGGGATTACTCAAAGATATCTCACTTAATATCTTTAAACCGATTATACAACACTCTCTGACATGGTGGACAGATCACCATCGTTTAGTTCAGGGGGCTTCTTTGTTCTTCCGACCTGGACTATAATCTCAACAGATGCAAGTCTTACAGGTTGGGGAGCTGTGTGGGGGTCTCTGACGGCACAAGGGGTTTGGGAATCTCAGGAGGTGAGATTTCCGATCAATATTTTGGAACTCCGTGCAATTTCAGAGCTCTTCAGTCTTGGCCTCTTCTGAAGAGAGAGTTGTTCATTTGTTTTCAGATAGACAATGTCACAACTGTGGCATACATCAATCATCAAGGAGGGACTCACAGTCCTCTGGTTATGAAAGAAGTATCTCGAATTTTGGTTTGGGCGGAATCCAGCTCCTGTCTAATCTCTGCGGTTCATATCCCAGGTATGGACAATTGGAAAGCGGATTATCTCAGTCGCCAAACGTTGCACCTGGGTGAATGGTCTTCACCCAGGGGTATTTCCTCAGATTGTTCAAATGTGGGAACTCCCAGAAATAGATCTGATGGCTTCTCATCTAAACAAGAAACTTCCCTGGTATCTGTCCGGATCCAGGGATCCTCGGGCGGCGGCAGTGGATGCATTATCTCTTCCTTAAAAGTGTCATCCTGCCTATATCTTTCCGCCTCTAGTTCTTCTTCCAAGGGTATTCTCCAATATTCTAAGGAATGCTCGTTTGTCCTGCTGGTAGCTCCAGCATGGCCTCACAGGTTTTGGTATGCGGGTCTTGTCCGGATGACCTCTTGCCAGCTGTGGACTCTTCCGTTAAGACCAGTCTTTCTGTCTCAAGGTTCTTTTTTCCATCAGGATCTCAAAACCTTAATTTTTAAGGTGAGGAGTTTGAACGCTTGATTCTTGGTCAAAGAGGTTTCTCTGACTCTGTGATTGATACTATGTGACAGGCTCGTAAATCTGTATCTAGAGAGATATATTATAGAGTCTGGAAGACTTATATTTCTTCAGGATGGTTTAGATAAAGGTTTGTCCGCAAGTTTCTTGAAAGACAAATCTCTGCTCTTTCTGTTCTTTTTCACAGAAGGATTGCTAATCTTTCTGATATTCATTGTTTTGTACAAGCTTTGGTTCGTATAAAACCTGTCATTAAGTCAATTTCTCCTCCTTGGAGTTTGAATTTGGTTCTGGGGGCTCTTCAAGCTCCTCCTTTTGAACCCATACCTTCTTTGGTCATTATATTACTTTCTTGGAAAGTTTTGTTTCTTTTGGCCATCTCTTCTGCCAGAAGAGTCTCTGAATTATCTACTCTTTTTTGTGAGTCTCCTTTTCTGATTTTGCATCAGGATAAGGCGGTGCTGCGAACTTCTTTTGAATTTTTTACCTAAGGTTGTGAATTCTAACAACATTAGTAGAGAAATTGTGGTTCCTTCATTATGTCCTAATCCTATGAATTCTAAGGAGAAATCATTGCATTCTTTGGATGCTGTTAGAGCTTTGTAATATTATGTTGAAGCTATTAAGTCTTTCCGAAAGACTTCTAGTCTATTTGTCATCTTTTCCGGTTCTAGAAAAGATCAGAAAGCTTCTGCCATTTCTTTGGCATCTTGGTTGAAATCTTTATTTCATCATGCCTATGTTGAGTCGGGTAACACTCCGCCTCAAAGGATTACAGCTCATTCTACTAGGTTAGTTTCTACTTCCTGGGCGTTTAAGAATGAAGCTTCGGTTGATCAGATTTGCAAAACAGCAACTTGGTCCTCTTTGCATACTTTTACTAAATTCTACCATTTTGATGTGTTTTCTTCTTCTGAAGCAGTTTTTGGTAGAAACGTACTTCAGGCAGTGGTTTCAGTTTGAATCTTCTGCTTATGTTTTTTCATTAAAAATTTTATTCTGGGTGTGGATTATTTTCAGCAGGAATTGGCTGTCTTTATTTTATCCCTCCCTCTCTAGTGACTCTTGTGTGGAAAGATCCACATCTTGGGTAATCATTATCCCATACGTCACTAGCTCATGGACTCTTGCTAATTACATGAAAGAAAACATAATTTATGTAAGAACTTACTTGATAAATTCATTTCTTTCATATTAGCAAGAGTCCATGAGGCCCGCCCTTTTTTTGTGGTGGTTTTGATTTTTTTGTATAAAGCACAATTATTCCAATTCCTTATTTTATATGCTTTCGCACTTTTTTTCTTATCACCCCACTTCTTGGCTATTCGTTAAACTGAATTGTGGGTGTGGTGAGGGGTGTATTTATAGGCATTTTAAGGTTTGGGAAACTTTGCCCCTCCTGGTAGGAATGTATATCCCATACGTCACTAGCTCATGGACTCTTGCTAATATGAAAGAAATGAATTTATCAGGTAAGTTCTTACATAAATTATGTTTTTATGGTGTTCCACTCATAATTATTCTTGGCATTCTTTAAGAATTCCTAGGATTTTACAGTTTCTTCAGGATGGTTTGGATAAGGGTTTGTCTGCAAATACTTTGAAAGGACAAATTTCTGATCTTTCTGTCTTATTTCATAGAAAGATTGCTAAACTTCCTGACATTCACTATTTTGTTCAGGCTTTGATTCGTATCAAACCTGTTATTAAATCTATTTCTCCTCCTTGAAGTCTCATTTTGGTTTTGAAGATTTTACAGGCTCTTCCTTTTGAGCCAATGCATTCTCTGGATATTAAATTACTTTCTTGGAAAGTGTTATTTCTTTTGGCTATCTCTTCTGCTAGAAGAGTTTCCGAATTGTCTGCTCTTATGCGAGTCTCCTTACCTGATTTTCCATCAAGATCAAGCTGTTTTGCTGACTTCATTTACATTTTTGCCTAAAGTTGTGAATTCTAACAACATCAATAGGGAAATTGTTGTTCCTTCTTTGTGTCCTAATCCTAAGAATACTCTTGAAAGATCTTTACATTCTTTGGATGTGGTAAGAGCTTTGAAATATTATGTTGAGGCTACTAAAGATTTCAGAAAGACTTCTAGTTTATTTTTTATGGCTCTAGGAAAGGTCAGAAAGCCTCTGCCATTTCTTTGGCATCTTGGTTGAAACTTTTGATTCACAAAGCTTATTTGGAGGCGGGGTAGTCTCCGCCTCAGAGAATTAAAGCTCATTCTACTGGATCAGTTGTCAATTTTTGGGCTTTTAAGAATGAAGCTTCAGTTGATCAAATTTGCAAAGCAGCAACTTGGTTTTCTTTCCATACTTTCACTAAATTTTACCATTTTGATGCGTTTACTTCTTCGGAAGCAGCCTTTGGTAGAAAGGTTCTTCAGGCAGTTGTCTCAGTTTGATTCCAGTGCCTTTGATTTGAGTTTTTTTTTAAGAAAACAATTATTTTTTTTGGATTTAATTTCTCAGCGGACTTAGCTGTTGTTATTTTATCCCTCCCTCTCTCTAGTGACTTGTGGATTTCCACATCTTGGGTATTCTATCCCATACATCACTGGCTCATGGACTCTTGCCACTTACATGAAAGAAACTTGCCTGATAAATTCATTTCTTTCAAAGTGGCAAGAGTCCATGAGACCCACCCTATTTTTTGTGATTATGATTTTTTGGATAAAGCACTTTATTTTTTCCAGTTCCTCTTTTTGCATGCTTTTTACTCCTTCTTTTACATCTCACTTCTTGGCTACACGTTAAACTAAGGTATGAGTGAGGTAGGAGCTGTATTTATAGGCATTTTGAGGTTTGGGAAACTTTGCCCCCTCATGGTAGGAATGTATATCCCATACGTCACTAGCTCATGGACTCTTGCCACTATGAAAGAAATTAATTTATCAGGTAAGTTCTTATATAAAAAAAAATTTTGCAGCGCGCTGACTTAACAAATGGGCCAAGTGGCATGGACAGCCCTGATCAAACACTGTTGATTGTTTCACTTTTATTCTGCTCAGCACACTGTTTTATCTACCAACCATCACACTTGCGTTGTCACTGCTGTATGCTACACAATTTTTCCAATCCAATGCCTTTGAAATGACATAATTTATCCCATTAAAAATGTTTCTCCAGTTGCTTTGTTACAAGGAAACATGTCAAGTAATGATGTGATGACATTTATTGAATTTTTTTCATTGTGCCTTAGTAAAACTGGGAACAGTTTATCTTCGCTATCGCTGCTGCCATCAGTAACCAAGGAAAACCATCCTTCACTAGTGTCCAACAATGAATTTAACACTTTCTTTTGTGCTTCTGGTGCTATAATACCATTGCACAAGTGCGTAGCTTTTGTTCTTCCACATGTAAATTTTGAAGAAACTTCTTCTGGGAACATTTCTTTGAAGAGTTTTGCAGCATGGTCACTGGACAGGAATGCAATGTTATGTTCAATCATATATCCTGTCCAAAGCCCTGCAGCTCAGTTGGCCTGTTCATGTACTGAGCTGTGTTAACGGTTGATGCCCAGCTTGTTATTTTTTTTGCTTGATATTTCTGCACAATACATATCAGACTTTACTATATGGACTTGGGATTCTATGTGCACTCTGATATCATT
Organism: Bombina bombina; assembly: GCF_027579735.1. Classification (NCBI taxonomy): domain Eukaryota; kingdom Metazoa; phylum Chordata; class Amphibia; order Anura; family Bombinatoridae; genus Bombina; species Bombina bombina. Next base: position 248,586,859 of record NC_069503.1, read on the forward strand.
AATTCCACCATGTGCAATTTTTAAATCTTTAGAACAGTATGTGCAAAAGGCATATGCACTACCCATGCTACTTGCCTTAATAAACGGAAATTGCGATGGCCAATTGGAGTTAAAATGGCACAAACTTTTTTTTTCTCATTTTCACAGCTGAAAACAATTTGTCTTCTCTCTTCTGTATTGCTGGAGTCTGGCAGAGAAATAGGTAAATCTTCAGCTGTCTCTCTCTCATATCGTAGAGTGTGACTTTGTTCTCCTTGCTCAGTGGACCTTTGCTCTGCTATCCCTCTCTCAACTGGCAGAGCAAGAATTGGTTGCCCTCACTTTTTGACAACTATTTTAAGTGGCAGAGCAGAACTTGGTCTTCTTCGCTTTTTTCCCTTCTTAGGTGGTATAGTTTCCACTGCCTTTAATCTCTTGAGTGGCAACCTCTGGCTCAGTTCTCCAGGCTTTTTCTGAAATGGAAGAATCAGACTTTGTTCCTTTTCAGGCACTCTCTCAGCTGGAAGAGTGCTACTTGCATGTCCTTCCTCTTCAGGCACTCTCTCAGCTTGAAGAGTGCTACTTGCATGTCCTTCCTCTTCAGGCACTCTCTCAGCTGGAAGAGTGCTACTTGCATGTCCTTCCTCTTCAGGCACTCTCTCAGCTGGAAGAGTGCTACTTGCATGTCCTTCCTCTTCAGGCACTCTCTCAGCTGGAAGAGTGCTACTTGCATGTCTTTCCTCTTCAGGCACTCTCTCAACTGGAAGAGTGCTACTTGCATGTCCTTCCTCTTCAGGCACTCTCTCAACTGGAAGAGTGCTACTTGCATGTCCTTCCTCTTCAGGCACTCTCTCAGCTGGAAGAGTGCTACTTGCATGTCCTTCCTCTTCAGGCACTCTCTCAGCTGGAAGAGTGCTACTTGCATGTCTTTCCTCTTCAGGCACTCTCTCAACTGGAAGAGTGCTACTTGCATGTCCTTCCTCTTCACTCTCTCGGCTGTCTCTCCTTGCTCTTTAGTTACTATATCAGTTGGTGTAGCAACATTTGCCTGTCTTTGTCCTGCAGGCCCTTTGTCATCTATGGTACCTTTCTCAGCTTTCTTCTTAAAGAAATGTATTATGTTACGATTTTTTGAGCTCATCTTTTCTTTATCTAGATAATTTGCTTTCTCCTTTAATAAAAAGAAAGCACTGTATGTACTCTAATCTAGGGATAATAGATAGTTTCATAATCTAGTTTGTGTCAAGAAATCTATCAGCAAATTGCTGTTGACCCTACATACTTTTGCTCTGGGAACAAATATATATATATATATATATATATATATATATATATGTATTCCTGCAACAGTTTTTAATGGACAGAGGCCAGGCAAATTTAAACTAAACGCTAAATCTTTGGCACCCTATGAGGTACTACTGGTGAGCGCCAGAGAAACATGATGATCTATTCCATTATGGAAAATTGTGTTTGTTACCAGGTTAGGTTTGCAATAGAGGCACCTACTTAAGAAATGCGGTTGATAAATACCGCTTTATTTCCTTACATATATTCTGACTCAATCTGTCACCAGTGCGTAAATTAACCTTATTAGTACTTGTCAGTCAATGCATTCAAGAGGAACTCATCACCAATAACCTTTATTGCATAAAAACAATTGAGAAAGAGGGGAAATTTTGCTAAATTATAAAGAATGTCATATTAAAATATAAAACTCTGTAGTTTAATGTCTAATCATACATGACTAGGAAGAGACAACAATGACAAATAGTCCTCAATAAATAACAGCGTATCTTGAGCAAAGCACTCAACCCATGTTAGAAATTTAGTAATTACAAAGGTCAATTCTGTGTCAGTTTTAAGTGATCTAATCAGCACTGTGAGTGCTGCACTTTTCAAGCTTTGCCTCAGACATGATCATTGTAAATCAATAACAATATATTAAAGTAATACATAGTTTTGAATATATATATATATATATATTATATAATAATATATTTTTGTGTACACAGGCGAAGGTGCATTTTGGTTCATGCAAATGAGCAGTAAATGCATCAACCTGGTATATCTTACAAATAAGCAATAAATTCACTTTTATATCACGGCAACGAGCAGTAAATTATAATTCCACAAAACGTCAGAAAAAAATAACAATCTTTGTTCATATTGTGCATTTCTAATCCCTTGAAGGCCGCCTCTTATTTCAATTTGTTTGATAGGTCACACCTAGAGGTTGTTAGTTTGTGTGCCATATAGATAACATTGTGCTCACGCCCGTGGAGTTACTTATGAGAGGGCACTGATAGGCTAAGATGCAAGTCTGTCAAAAGAACTAAAATAAGGGCACAGTCTGCAGAGGCTTAGAAACAAGGTAATCACAGAGATAAAAAAGTATATTAATGGGACAGTCTACACCAGAATTTTTATTGTTTTAAAAGATAGATAATCCCTTTATTACCCATTCCCCAGTTTTGCATAACCAACACAGTTATATTAATACACTTTTTACCTCTGTAATTACCTTGCATCTAAGCCTCTGCAGACTGCCCCCTTATTTCAGTTCTTTTGATAGACTTGCTTTTTAGCCAGTGCTGAGTCAACATAGTTAACTCCATGGGCATGAGCACAATGTTATCTATATGGCACTCATGAACTAACGCCATCTAGTTGTGAAAAAATGTAAATTCATTCAGATAAGAGGCGACCTTTAAGGGTTAAGAAATTAGCTTCCTATGTTTAGCTTTCAACTAACAATACCAAAAGAACAAAGAAAATTTGGTGATAAAAGTAAATTGAAATCTGAATCATGAAAGTTTATTTTTTACTAGACTATCCCTTTAACTGTTGGTTATGCAAAACTGGGGAATCTGGAGTAAATTGTCCCTTTAATGAACTAGTAATTCAGTAGATATTTGTAGTTACAAACATGTAGTCCAGTAGCAGACCAAAAAAGGCTGTAATTCAATTGAAATGCCAAAGAAGATGGTATCAACAGTTAAAGTTCCATAAAACATGTTGAGATCTGTGCATATCCTAAAAGAGCTAATTAAGTAAAAAATATTTTGATTTTTTTTTTTTTATTGCTGGCAAGTATTTTAAAATAATTTTCAAAAATAAGCAAAATGAGTTACATAGTCATGTTGTCTGTAGTGGTCTTATCCACCTCCCCTTCTCAGTGTTTAGCGTTAGAAACACAGGCATTGTATTTCGACTGAGTTCACAGCAGTTTATTTGCTTCTAGGCATGCTCCAGCAGATAATGAGTGTTAAAGTCTTGTATTCTACCAAAGCAAAGGTGGAGATAGATACAGGCATAGAAGGAAACGTGTGATGGGAGTTAGAGCTGTACAATTCAGAAACTTAAAAGAAAGGGTTAATGGCGAGGCACTGCAGTATATATTTGCAGGTGGGGCACATGAGGGCCAGATGTTGTGCAGGGGGAACATGGGGACAATATATTGTGCAGGGGGGCATGTGGGGACAATATATTATGCAGGGGGCATGTGGGGACCAGATAATATACAGGGGGCACATGGGGGCCAGACATTGTGCAGTGGGGCACATTCAGGCCAGATATTAGGCAGTGCGGGGGCACATATGTGGGCCAGACTGTGCAGGGGGCACATGGGGCCATATATTATGTAGAGGGGGCATGGGGATCAGGTATTATGCTGGGTGACGCATGGGGCCAGATATTATGCAGGAGGGGCAGATGGGGACCAGATATTATGCATGGGGGGAAGGGTGTTATATATTATGCTGGATGACACATGGGGCTATATATCATATATATCATGCAAGGGGACATGGAATGCCTATCTCAATGCTAAACAACTAGCAGCAATGCCTTCTCTAGTTAGGATGTCTCACTGAGTGGTCTGAGACATTGGGCAGTGACACAGTCAGCAGGGAGGGGCACGGGCCGAGGGGAGATGCTGCACAGTGTGTGTCAGAGATCATTGTACACAGAGGAGAAATGCACAGCAGACAAGTTCATGAAAGAAAGTGAGTCTCAGGGGTTTTTTTAAATAAAAAAAAAAAAAAAAAAGTGATGATAGATTAATTCACCTTAAATTTTTAACAGCAGAGCAGCCACAGTACTTAGCACCTTTCAATTTGCAGCAGCCTCTGACAGTTTTATAACAGGTTTAGGAAGAAATAGCAGCCAATGTTGATTGTCCTAGTTGCAAGGTACCCTGGCTGGACCCTCCCGCATCTGACCTCTGGCTCTGCTGTCTGCACTGATCTGGCTCACTCAGGCTGCCTCTGCAGAGTTAGGTCGGTGTGTGTCCTGCCGCCGCATGTGTGAAGGCTGGTGCTCCAGTATATATGAGCGGCAATGCGGGTCATGAGACGTTGACGTTGCGTGCTAACTTCAGATTCAAAACAGGAGACTGTCTAAGTTAGTTAGTGACAAGCTGGCACTGCAGCCTGCTACTGCTACTTGCCGGGATTGTCCATGACATTTAAATCGCTGGGACTGGGTCCCAAAGTCCAGGACTGTCCTGGCAAAAACAGGACAGTTGGCAAGTATGGATAACATTGTGCTCACGCCCTATGGAGTTATTTATGAGTAATTGGCTAAAATGCAACTTTATCATGTGATCAGGGGCTGTCAGGAGGCTTAGATACAAGGTAATCACAGAGGTAAAAAGAATATTAATATAACCATGTTCGCTGTGCAAAACTGGGGGAATGGTTTATCTATCCTTTTTAAACAATAAAAAAATTGGAGTAGACTGTCCCTTTAATCTTCCTTTCTAAATCCCTGCAGGCTGCTTTTATCTCATAACATTTTATTAGCTTTGCACAGCAAGACAGTGCTAGTTAGAGTGTGTCATATAGATAACATTGTGCTCACTCTTGTGGAGTCGAATGAGTCTGCACTGATTGGCTAAAATGCAAGTCTGTAAATAGCACTGAGATAAAAGGAGAGTTTACGGGGGCGGACCTGACCGCTGGAGCTGCAGGATGTGCAGTACAGGAGCTCTCCCAATATCTTAGGCCTAAAAAGGTGTACTTTTATATTCCTGAGGAAATACAGCTATCTGTTGAGATATAAACTGAAAGTTCTCTTACAGTGTTGTAGCCTATATACATTGTATGTTAACAGAAGTGTAAATAAAGTTTATTTTATGTTGTTACCTCCTCCTTCCTCCTGACACAGGAAGCAGAAGCAGTGTAGTAAAATAAAGACATAGAAGCAAGAAGTGCCTGTGTTATTTTTCCTCCATCTTCATATAAAATAATTTATATATCCGGTTACCCTACCCTAATAATAACAGAATGGCTACAGGCTATGGGCTAAGGAGGGATGCAGGAAACCGATGGAGCAGACTTTGTTTTGATGGAGATGAAAAGAATTATGAACTTTGGGAGACTAAGTTCTTGGGACATCTGAGATTGCTGAAGCTGAAAGAAACCATCCTGAGTTTGCCTGCAGACAGTGAACAGGAGGATGAAGATCACAGTAAGAATGAGGAAGCTTATGCTGAATTAATTCAGTTGTTAGATGATAAGTTTGTCTCTGATTATGAGAGAAGCAGCTGATGATGGAAGAAAGGCTCTTCAAACAGTGAGAGACTATTATGCAGGTAAAGGAAAGCCCCACATAATTAGTTTATACACTGAACTAACATCTCTTCAGAAAACTGTAAATGAGAGTGTGACAGACTATATTATACGTGCAGAGACAGCCATTACAGCACTAAGAAATGCTGGAGAAACATTAAATGACGGACTGTTGATTGCAATGATTTTGAAAGGTTTGCCTGAATCATTTAAACCATTTGCCATACACATTACACAGGGTAATGGAAAAGTAACTTTTGCAGAGTTTAAAACACAGTTGAGAAGTTTTGAGGATACTGAAAAATACCGCACTAGTAAAAATGAAGATAATGTTTTAAAAGTGAGTAACACAACTTCAAGATTTAAAGTAAGAAATGACTCTAACATTGTGTGTTACAATTGCGGCAAAAAGGGACACAGGGCCAGAGAGTGTTCAAACAATACAAATAAAGGTCAATCACTGTGGTGTAGCTATTGCAAGAGCCCAACACACAAAGATCCAAATTGCAGGAGCAAAAAGAGAGATAATGTCAGGCAAGCAACAGATGAAGTAGACGACAGACACTCATTTGCTTTAAAAATTAAAGATAACCAGCTAGATGGGATAATACCAAAAGGACTAATGGTTGATACAGGAGCAACATACCATATAATTACTGATATTGGACAGTTTAAGAACTTTGACAAAACGTTTAAACCGGAGAAACATACAATGGAGCTCGCATATGGGAAAAAGACAACAGGCGTGGCACTGAGAAGATGCGATGCGGAGGTTTGTCTACTTGACAGCGAGGGAAACCGAATGAAGATGACACTTGAGGATATGTAGGTATGTACAATGCATTCTTCAGACATCTTTTCTGTAGAGACAGCAACAGTGGAGCATCAGTTAACTTCCAGCAAGGCAGGAATGAACTCATTCATAAGAACGGTACCAAATTCACGATCCAGAAATACAGTAGACTTTACTATCTGAATACTTTTGTTGAAAATGATGACAGTTGTCATGGATGTTATGATATTCAAATGTGGCATCAAATTTTAGGTCACTGTAATTATGATGATATTGCAAAACTACAAAATGTGGTAGAAGGAATGACAATTAAAGGTAAGATTGATAAGTCTAGTTTGCACTCAGGGAAAATTTGTTCAGAGTAGGAACAGAGAACCTGATACCCGAGCCACAGCTACATTAGAACTAGTACATACTGATTTAGCAGGTCCTATAGAACCACAAGCTAGAGAAGGTTTCAGATACACAATATCATTCACTGATGATCATTCTGGTGCAGTATTTGTTTTTCTGAAAAACAAGAATGATGCAGTGTTAGCCACTGAAAGGTTTATTGCTGACACAGCCCCATATGGAGTCTTAAAATGTATAAGATCTGACAATGGTACTGAGTTTGTAGCAAATAGTTTTAAGTCACTGCTAAGTAACGGCTAGATTTAGAGTTGGGCGGTAGCCGTGAAAACCAGCGTTAGAGGCTCCTAACGCTGGTTTTTACCGCCCTCTGGTATTTGGAGTCAGTCAGGAAAGGGTCTAACGCTCACTTTGCAGCCGCGACTTTTCCATACCGCAGATCCCCTTACGTCAATTGCGTATCCTATCTTTTCAATGGGATCTTTCTAACGCCGGTATTTAGAGTCGTGGCTGAAGTGAGCGTTAGAAATCTAACGACAAAACTCCAGCCGCAGAAAAAAGTCAGTAGTTAAGAGCTTTCTGGGCTAACGCCGGTTTATAAAGCTCTTAACTACTGTGCTCTAAAGTACACTAACACCCATTAACTACCTATGTACCCCTAAACCGAGGTCCCCCCACATCGCAGCCACTCTATTACATTTTTTAACCCCTAATCTGCCGCTCCGTACACCGCCGCCAGCTAAGTTATCCCTATGTACCCCTAATCTGCTGCCCCTAATCCCGCCGACACCTATATTATATTTATTAACCCCTAATCTTCCCCCCCAACGTCGCCGCCACCTACCTACACTTATTAACCCCTAATCTGCCGAGCGGACCTCACCGCTACTATAATAAAGTTATTAACCCCTAATCCGCCTCACTCCCGCCTCAATAACCCTATAATAAATAGTATTAACCCCTAATCTGCCATCCCTAACATCGCCGACACCTAGCTTCAAGCATTAACCCCTAATCTGCCGACCGGAGCTCACCACTATTCTAATAAATTTTTAACCCCTAAAGCTAGTTCTAACCCTAACCCTAACAACCCCCTAACTTAAATATAATTTAAATCTAACAAAATAAATTAACTATTATTAAATAAATTATTCCTATTTAAAGCTAAATACTTACCTGTAAAATAAACCCTAATATAGCTACAATATAAATTATAATTATATTGCTGCTATTTTAGGATTAATATTTATTTTACAGGCAACTTTGTAATTATTTTAACCAGGTACAATAGCTATTAAATAGTTAATAACTATTTAATAGTTACCTAGTTAAAATAATTACAAAATTACCTGTAAAATAAATCCTAACCTAAGTTACAATTAAACCTAACACTACACTATCAATAAATAAATTAAATAAAATACCTACAATTACCTACAATTAAACCTAACACTACACTATCAATAAATTAATTAAATACAATACCTACAAATAAATACATTTAAATAAACTAACTAAAGTACAAAAAATAAAAAAGAACTAAGTTACAAAAAATAAAAAAATATTTACAAACATTAGAAAAATATTACAACAATTTTAAACTAATTACCACTACTCTAAGCCCCCTAATAAAATAACAAAGCCCCCCAAAGTAAAAAAATGCCCTACCCTATTTTAAATTAAAAAAGTTCAAAGCTCTTTTACCTTACCAGCCCTTAAAATGGCCCTTTGTGGGGCATGCCCCAAAGAATTCAGCTCTTTTGCCTGTAAAAGAAAAATACAACCCCCCAACATTAAAACCCACCACCCACATACCCCTAATCTAACCCAAACTCCCCTTAAATAAACCTAACACTACTCCCCTGAAGATCATCCTACCTTGTCTTCACCACACCGATCCGTCCTGGCTCCGAAGTCTTCATCCAAGCCCAAGCAGGGGCTGGCGATCCATAATCCGGCTGAAGTCTTCTATCAAGCGTCGGCTGAAGAGGTCCAGAAGAGGCTCCAAAGTCTTCATCCTATCCGGGAAGAAGAGGCGATCTGGACCGGCAACCATCTTAATCCAATCGGCATCTTCTATCTTCATCCGATGACGAACGGCTCCATCCTGAAGACCTCCAGCGCGGATCTATCCTCTTCTTCCGACGTCCAACTGAAGAATGAAGGTTCCTTTAAGGGACGTCATCCAAGATGTCGTCCCTCGAATTCCGATTGGCTGATAGGATTCTATCAGCCAATCGGAATTAAGGTAGGAAAATTCTGATTGGCTGATGGAATCAGCCAATCAGATTCAAGTTCAATCCGATTGGATCAGCCAATCAGATTGAGCTCGCATTCTATTGGCTGATCGGAACAGCCAATAGAATGCAAGCTCAATCTGATTGGCTGATCCAATCAGCCAATCGGATTGAACTTGAATCTGATTGGCTGATTCCATCAGCCAATCAGAATTTTCCTACCTTAATTCCGATTGGCTGATAGAATCCTATCAGCCAATCGGAATTCGAGGGACGCCATCTTGGATGACGTCCCTTAAAGGAACCTTCATTCTTCAGTTGAACGTCGGAAGAAGAGGATAGATCCGCGCTGGAGGTCTTCAGGATGGAGCTGTTCGTCATCTGATGAAGATAGAAGATGCCGCTTGGATCAAGATGGTTGCCGGTCCGGATCGCCTCTTCTTCCCGGATAGGATGAAGACTTCGGAGCCTCTTCTGGACCTCTTCAGCCGACGCTTGATAGAAGACTTCAGCCGGATTATGGATCGCCAGCCCCTGCTTGGGCTTGGATGAAGACTTCGGAGCCAGGACGGATCGGTGTGATACCCGGTGTGGTGAAGACAAGGTAGAATGATCTTCAGGGGGGTAGTGTTAGGTTTATTTAAGGGGGGGTTTGGGTTAGATTAGGGGTATGTGGGTGGTGGGTTTTAATGTTGGGGGGGTTGTATTTTTCTTTTACAGGCAAAAGAGCTGAATTCTTTGGGGTATGCCCCACAAAGGGCCCTTTTAAGGGCTAGTAAGGTAAAAGAGCTTTGAACTTTTTAAATTTAGAATAGGGTAGGGCATTTTTTTATTTTGGGGGGCTTTGTTATTTTATTAGGGGGCTTAGAGTAGGTGTAATTAGTTTAAAATTGTTGTAATATTTTTCTAATGTTTGTAAATATTTTTTTATTTTTCGTAACTTAGTTCTTTTTTATTTTTTGTACTTTAGTTAGTTTATTTAAATGTATTTATTTGTAGGTATTGTATTTAATTAATTTATTGATAGTGTAGTGTTAGGTTTAATTGTAGGTAATTGTAGGTATTTTATTTAATTTATTTATTGATAGTGTAGTGTTAGGTTTAATTGTAACTTAGGTTAGGATTTATTTTACAGGTAATTTTGTAATTATTTTAACTAGGTAACTATTAAATAGTTATTAACTATTTAATAGCTATTGTACCTGGTTAAAATAATTACAAAGTTACCTGTAAAATAAATATAAATCCTAAAATAGCTACAATATAATTATAATTTATATTGTAGCTATATTAGGGTTTATTTTACAGGTAAGTATTTAGCTTTAAATAGGAATAATTTATTTAATAATAGTTAATTTATTTTGTTAGATTTAAATTACATTTAACTTAGGGGGGTGTTAGTGTTAGGGTTAGAATTAGCTTTAGGGGTTAATACATTTATTATAGTAGCGGTGCGATCCGGTCGGCAGATTAGGGGTTAATGTTTGAAGTTAGGTGTCGGCGATGTTAGGGAGGGCAGATTAGGGGTTAATACTATTTATTATAGGGTTATTGAGGCGGGAGTGAGGCGGATTAGGGGTTAATACATTTATTATAGTAGCGGTTCGGTCGGCAGATTAGGGGTTAATTATTGTAGGTAGGTGGAGGCTACGTTGTGGGGGGCAGATTAGGGGTTAATAAATATAATATAGGGGTCGGCGGTGTTAGGGGCAGCAGATTAGGGGTACATAGGTATAATGTAGGCAGCGGCAGTATACGGAGCGGCAGATTAGGAGTTAATAATAATATGCAGGTGTCAGCGATAGCGGGGTCGGCAGATTAGGGGTTAATAAGTGTAAGGTTAGGGGTGTTTAGACTCGGGGTACATGTTAGAGTGTTAGGTGCAGACGTAGGAAGTGTTTCCCCATAGTAAACAATGGGGCTGCGTTAGGAGCTGAACGCTGCTTTTTTTCAGCTCAAACAGCCCCATTGTTTTCTATAGGGGAATCGTGCATGAGCACGTTTTTGAAGCTGGCCGCGTCCGTAAGCACCGCTGGTATTGAGAGTTGCAGTGGCGTTAAATATGCTCTACGCTCCCTTTTTTGGAGCCTAACGCAGCCATTCTGTGAACTCTAAATACCAGCGGTATTTAAAAGGTGCAGGGGGAAAAAAAGCACGCATAGCTAATGCACCCCTTTGGCCGCAGAACTCTAAATCTAGCAGTAAGTGAGGCATAAGACATGAGACCTCAGCACCTTACTCACCCCATCAGAATGGGACTGCTGAGAGAAATTGGAGAACGCTATTTGAAATGGCAAGATGTCTGTTAGTTGAGAGTAAATTACCAGAAGAGTTATGGACATATGCGGTAATGACTGCCGCTCATATTCGAAACAGGTGCTTTAATAACCGGTTAGCACAAACCCCTTATTACCTTTTGACAGGCAAAAAACCTAACCATTCTAAGATGAGAGTTTTTGGGTCAGAATGTTTTGCATACAAATATGACAGAAAGAAACTAGATTCAAAATGTGAGAGAGGGATTTTTATTGGATATGACAAGAACAGCCCCTCTTATCTAGTGTTTTATCCAGACACTGGAAAGGTCCTTAAACACAGGCTTGTGAGGTTTATCACAAAGAAAGTTGTTGAAAGACAGACTCAAACTGATCTGTTACATGATGATGAGTATTGCCATAGGGAGGACTATGCACCCACTATATTAAAGACTAATCAGACTGAAATTGAGTGTCCAGAGACATTTCTGAAATAGAAACTTTGAAGAGTGAGAACAATGGACAGGCAGGGAGTGACCATAATACACGTTACCCTAAAAGAGACAGAAAAACTCCTCAATACTTGGAAGACTATGTTTCAGATTTTGAATGTGATGATCAGATACTAACAAACATTGATTATTGTTACAGAGTGTTTGATGTACCACAAACCTTTAAAGATGCTATGAGCTCACCTCAGTCACAGAATTGGTTTAATGCTATGACAGAGGAAATGGATTCACTAAGAGAGAATGACACATTCACTTTGACCATTTTACCAGAAGGTAAATGTTCAGTGGGGGTCGATGGGTATATGCATTAAAAAACAATGTTGATGGATCAGAAACATACAAAGCCAGATATGTTGCTAAAGGTTATAGTCAAGTAAAGGGAATTGATTACAAGGAAGTTTTTTCTCCAACTGCAAATATTACATTTTTATGCAACTGGCAGCACAGTATGATTTACTTCTTCACCAAATGGATGTGAAAACAGCCTACTTACATGCCCCAATTGATTGTGAGATTTATGTGGAACAACCTGTAGGATTTGAGGTAAAGTGCAAACAAAATGAGAAACTAGTTTTAAAATTGAACAAGTCATTGTATGGTCTAAAACAATCAGGTAGAAATTGGAACAAGATGCTGCATGATTATTTAAATGAGAATGGGTTTGAACAAAATCCAGCAGACCACTGTGTATATGTCAAACAATTTGGACATGATAGAGTAATACTGTTAATATGGGTTGATGATCTAATTATCGGTGCCAATGAAGAAACAGTACTTAATGACGTGAATAAAATGCTTACAGCAAAATTTAAGATGAAAGATCTTGGAAGGATCAAACATTTCCTAGGTATTGATTTTGAACAAAGTGATGGTTTGGTAAAGATGAACCAAAAGAGATACATATTAAAGATTCTGGAGAAGTTTGGAATGATAGATTGTAAACCCAGATCGACACCATGTGAGCAAAAACTAGACCAAAATGATCACAATGATCCAGTAGATGCAAAAAAATATCGAGAGATAGTAGGTAGCTTGCTGTATGTTATGACCTGTACAAGGCCAGATTTAAGCTGGGTGATCAGTAAACTGTCACAATACTTATCAGAGCCAACAGAACAACATTTAACCACAGCTAAGCATGTGATGAGGTACTTAAAGCGTACTACTGACTATGAGTTGTGCTACAGAAAATGTAGTGAAAACCTGAAACTCGAGGCGTAAAGTGATGCCGATTCGGCCTCTGATGTGAATGATAGGAGGAGTATGACTGGATACTGCTTTAGCCTAACCAAGAATGGTCCACTGATTGCATGGAAATCAAAAGAAACAGCCCACAGTAGCTTTATCTACATGTGAAGCTGAATACATGGCATTGGCTGCGACTACACAGGAAAGTCTGTACCTTATGCAGTTACTCAAAGGAATGGATAAAGTTTGTCATTATGAACCAATACAAATATTTGGAAACAATCAGGGTTCAATTGCTCTTTCAAGGAATCCTGTTTGCCGTCAGAGATGTAAGCACATTGATATCAAGTACCACTTCATTAGATCAGTGATCATTGAAGGTAACATTGTTCTTGAGTATTGTCCAACTGACAAGATGGTAGCAGAGGTTATGACAAAGCCTGCAACAAAATTCAAGTTAGAAAAGTTTTTGAGTTATATGTTAGGAATGTAAGTCATGTAATGTATGAATATGTTTAAAAGGGGAAACATGCAAAATGAAACACTTGAGAGCAAGTGGGGGTGTTGAGATATAAACTGAAAGTGCTCTTACAGTGTTGTAGCCTATATGCATTGTATGTTAACAGAAGTGTAAATAAAGTTTATTTTATGTTGTTACCTCCTCCTTCCACCTGACACAGGAAGCAGAAGCAGTGTAGTAAAATAAAGACATAGAAGCAAGAAGTGCCTGTGTTATTTTTCCTCCATCTTTATATAATGACATGGCGAATCCCTCCTGTGCCTTCGTCTCTGACCTATGCTCTTCAGAGTGGCCTCGATGAGGCTGATTTACTGCGCCATAATCTAATTGGAACAACTCCCCCCATATTAATGGGAGAAGTTAATTTAAGCTTTATAATCTTCATATATAGAAAAGTTTGATCTATAATTCCTATATAAAAATGAAAGAGCCAACTCCATTGGAGGAGTTTGAACTTGCAATATGTGAACAGATCAACAAGCTGACTGTGCAGCATAACATGGATGCATCCCCTCCTGTACCTTGTTTGCGAAAAAATAGATGGGAGAAAATGGAGACAGGTTTCACTATGCAGATGTATGAGGAACATATTGCTACCACCTCAATACTGGGGATGAACGCTCCAGCTCCTATGCGGATGGATAGTCTTGGGCTACCGAGGATCGTTTGCAACTTCACAATATCCTAGTTAACACACGCAAAGCTGCAGATGCTATAGAGGTGCAAATCCCTAAATCCTCGTTCTCAGCTGATGACATATGGCCAGCTATACCAGCTGAGAGGAGATTTGCCATGAAACTGCTTCTAACGGACAGATAAGATAAACCTGATCATGTGTAGTTTGAGCCCTGACAAGCAGCAACAAGCTGAGGAGCAAGTTGTGGAAACTATACTACGGTCAGTAAAACAAGTCCCGTATACCCTGAGACTGAGAGATCGTGGCTACTTCAAAACTGGTGTCGGGTAGATGTTAACAACGCCACTTCAACCCCATTAGATGTATCTTTGTGAAGATTTTTCGACTTGGGACTTTTCATGTACAGTTATCCAATCGTTCTCAGCAACTAGTTGACCCAACACCTGTTTAATACCATAAACATACATGTTGCTTTGAAGCTTAGTTTTCTGTCTGGGAATTGTATCCCTATTGATTGTTGATCGGGTTATTTACCATGCATAGTACTATATTTGCATATGCACCAATAATTTATACTAAACCTTGTGAACGAGCCTTTAAGGGGATCCCTCTTTAGCTAAATTCCATACAAACGGTTCCTATTTTCTGAATCTCCACTATATATTGAATGTTAGCTCTAGTTAATAGACAGTGAGGGGCACTGTTACACCAGTTGCCTGCAAGATCCCTATCTTAAAATAAATAAAAACTTAGCTGTGAAATTAAAAAAACCTAAGTTTAAACTATAAATTAAACTAACATTACTATTTTACTAAAATTAAAATAACTATCCATTAAATAAATTAAATTACTCATTAAAAAAACTTAACACTACTAAAAAAAATTAAATCTACAGTAAAAATACTAAATTGCAAAAAATAAAAAAATACTAAAATAAAAAAGTTTAAAAAAACCTAACACTAATCACCGACTATCCACTTAGGCCTCGCTTCCATTGAGTCGTAATTCAGTTTGCGTGCACTCGCAAACCGTTAAATATGCTGTCGAAAGCAATATAATTTATCGACTGTTTCCAATGGCGCGTTATACCTCAATATCGGCAGCTGGACTCCGGCTGCCGAAAAAATCTTCACGTCCCATAGAAAGTAATAGAAGCCGTTAATCTATAAATTATACCAGGTTTCCAATGAAAGTGCAAACCGTTAATGTACTGTCGGAGGCTGTCGATACATTGAGAAATATTACACCCAGCTCAACTAGGTGTAAAAGAGGAAAATTGTGCTTTTTGAGACCTATTTTCTATTGAAATTATAAAACTTGCAAATAATGCAAGTGTTTTAATGTAGAAATAAATAGTTATAAGTAATATTTATTGTTGTCTCATGTATAGATATAGTTGAACTTATATTCTAATAGAAATATCAGTATATATTTAAATATAATAATATATGCAAGAACATATCTACAGAATGCAAACTAGACCTATGCCTAGGGCAGCAATACATATTACTTATAGTATTTTATTATTAAAAATATGGATAAGTGTATCTTTATTTTTCTTGAAAGGTGATCACCGGTAAGGAGCACGGACGTTAAACGTAAATTCTATAGCGTAAGGTCGGGTTACCTTAGCAACTAATTGATTTTCAAGAAATCCGACATCAGATGGAAGCGTTAACACAACGTTAACTTACAGCTACACGAAAAGAGCTACTGCACGCTATCCGCAAAATATTTCAATGGAAACCTGGTACTAAAATGGAGCCGTAAATTACTTTTAGCTGTCGGCCGCTTCGGTAGCTTACGGCTCCATTTTTAACGGCTCAATGGAAGCGAGGCCAAAGTTTTTGAAGTCCGGACATCCATTCTCATCCAGGCGGCGAGAAGTCTTCATCCAGGAGGCATCTTCTATCTTCATCCAGGCGGCGCGGAGCGGCTCCATCCGGAAGACATCCTGCGCGGAGCATTCTCTTCATACGGTCCACGCCGTATACTGAATCTTCAATGCAAGGGAGCCTTTTCAAAATGGTGTCCCTTGCATTCCTATTTGCTGATTTGATTTTTGAAATTCAAATCAACCAATAGGATGAGAGCTACTTAAATCCTATTGGCTGTTCAAATAAGCCAATTGGATGAGAACTACTGAAATTCTTTTGGCTGATTTGAATAGCCAATAGAATTTAAAGGCACAGTCAAGTCCAAAAAAAGTTTCATGTTTCAAATAGGGCATGTAATTTTAAACAACTTTCCAATTTACTTTTATCACCAATATTGCTTTGTTCTCTTGGTATTCTTAGTTGAAAGCTAAACCTAGGAGGTTCATATGCTAATTTTTTAGACCTTGAAGGCCGCCTCTAATCTCAATGCATTTTTTTTTTAAAGATTTTTTATTGAAGTTTCAAAAGGTACAAAGAGTATAAATACAACATCTGCCCAATCATAATAGTAACACAAGAATACAGGACCAAGGTTGTGACACCTAGTATATCTGTTAGGCTAGTGAAGAAATAGCTGGTCTATATATCAAGTCAAGTCATACAGTTTAAAGGCTCAGAGAAATATATATAACCATAATAATATAATAAGACTAGCTCAACCAAGTAGAAACCTATGTTGTGTCAAGGGAGGTGTCAGATATATGGTTGGGCAAACTGAAAGGAAACTTCATTTTATGTTTTGATAATAGTATTCTGATCTCCACATCTCTAGGGTGTATAAGATGAGTGTTTCTGTGATAATGTGGGGAGTTAGGTTTTAATATGACCGCGAGCAGGTCATAGAACAATGGAAGGAAGAGGAATAACAGTGGACAAGAGCCACTCGAATATTGGGAAGGGGGAGGGAAAGGGGAGGAGAAAGCATGGGGGGGGGGGGCGGAGCGCATTCTAGTAAGACTGCAGTATGGTTTAGTACGGATACCTATAAAACTAGCAGATGTACAATATCAACAAGTGTGGGATCCTAATGTCTTGAAGCAGGAGGTTCAAACACAGTAGAGTTCTGATGAGAGATAAACACTATAACAGGCTATGTGGCTAGGAAAAGAGGTCATTACAGAATATATAAGCAACGGTATATCTCCATACATACTGTCAGTTACTACACATGCTCTCGAAAACAATATAGTTAACTTATCTCTTAAGTTATGACTGAACATATGTCCAACGCCTCGTGTTTAAAACCTACATGTCTGTAGTGAATTAATAAAAAAAAAATAAAGTAAAAATAGAAGTGTATATGTCGGACCATGCCTTCCCAGTTGACACAGCCCAACCACACCCATTAAAATATGTGTATAAAACACTGCTGTAGATTGAAAGCGCGTCTCTGAGATGAAGAGTCATCTTAAAGTTATCCTAAACTCATATTAGTAAAGAGATATATCTAGGAAACAGCTATTAAGAGTGGCGCTGCGTTACAATCTGGTGAACAGTATATGTCAGTATGAGATACTTAAGATAGGTAGTAATAACCTATAGAGTTCAGCTAGTAATGGTCCTCTGATATAAGGAATGAACAAATGTTGTTTTGCTGGCTGCATAGTTTAACTGCATTAGGATTCACTCTGCTGTTTTTATTATTATGTGTGATAAACCTAAGTGACTTAACCCTGAGGGGGGTGGGAATGAAAGAGAAAGGAACATAAAGTATGGATAGAACAAGACCCTCCAACTTACTTGTATAAACGTATGGGAGGGCACATCAATGTCTAACAGCAACATTCTCCCAACTTAACTCAGTATAATAGAAAATTCAAAATACACTATGTAGCTTACAGAAAGATACATGTCTTAGCATCAAGGTTGTGATAGCGCTGTGAGCTGTGTGCTAAATGATAGGAAGTGGTGTCACTGCCTGTAAGCGAGAGCAATATTTTATACAGTGCGTCACAAGAAAAAAATGAAGGAACGTAAAACATAGCAACAAGCCTCTCATAGATATAACAGATATTCAGTGTCCAGTGTCCTTTTCATTTAAAAAAATAAAAATAAATTAATGAGATCTGGTGTATGAACAAATGGAGGATAAAGCGCATTACAGTTGCGTAAAATATGGAAAGGGCACTCCTATACACCATAAAACATAAACAGTGGTAAAAGTAGGGAGCTAGTAGGGACAGCACCATTAAACAATATAGGAGGGCATACTTAATATAATATCTGGCAATATACTATCTTGGGGGTATGCACTATAGGGTTCATATATATATATATATATATATTAGGATTAACCTGGTAGAAAGTAAAAGATCATAGGTGATAAAAGTACATGTGCACACTGAGTTTTAGAGAGGCTACAGGGGGCTCAAGTAGCCATAATGAGACATTAAAGTATAGGTTCCCAAAAGATAACTTTCATAGGAATTAGTAGAGTTCATGTACAGTGCACCATATAAACTCTGTCACTACAAGATCAAGCAAGGTAGCACCTATTACGTCTAACCAGTAAAGAACCTAAGGGTTTGGGCCAGAACCATAGAGCTTTACACTATCATACTAAAATAGCTAGTCTATAGGAGGGGGTTGGGCGGCGTAGATGAGTAAAATTGTCATGAGCTGGGAGTACTATATTCCATTACAACTCAGTCTGGGCATCCTGGATAAATTCACATTCACAACTAGGTTGACATACATTACAAATACAGAACAAAAATTAAGAACAGTTAGTACATCAATCTGTATCACAGACACAAGATAAACAAGAAATAAAGGGGGCATAATAATAAATAGGCTAGCCCCAGAGTGCTCTTCCTGGGGCCCGAAGTACTAACTGTATATTACCAATGTTCCAATTGAAAACTCAGGGACATCAAACAGGAAGCATTACCACTACAGTACACGTAACAACAACAACCTTTTATGCTAGGACAGGTGGCATCTAGTGGATCTAAGAAAAATTAGTAGGTTATAAGGGGGAGGTTACAAACCCTCATATGGCACTCTCAGCTATAATACAAAAGAAATGAAGAAATAAGAAAAATTATTAGTGAAAGTAATTAACTTATAAGGAGCATAACAAGTATAGTCTCTTTGGAACAGATGAGAGATGGCCGGGAAGAAACTAATAATTAAAATAATTAAGACACCACCGGAGCCAGTCTACTGTCCATGATAGATATATGTCCTCTCTAGCCCACACCAATTTTCCTATCAGATTGAGGATCTCTGCCGTATCCAAAGTCTAACCAGCAGTTGGATATGATCTGAAGGGCTCCGGAGAGTCTCACTCCCAAAGCTAATAGTTGTCTCCATTCTCTATACACTACCGAGTCTCTTAGGTGGTGTGCGACTATCCGGAGGGTCAGTGGGCTTTGCTGCTGCGGCAGTGTTAGGCTGCTCTCATGTGGGAGCCGTGCTAGAATAATTGGGCCAGTAAAAGCTGAGACAAAATACCTGCGCTGCAACAGACTATAGTCTATAGCTGAGATCTCTCCATCATCACGATCGGTCTGCACCTTTGAGTTAGGGATAGGTAGTACTTGTGCCAAAATTAAGTGTTCCTTATTTTCAGGATGGAGCTCGCTCTGGAACTGAGACTGGTGCCTCCCAGCAACCGGCCACTTCGCCGGGGGACAAGATGATATCCTGATGAGATCTATGGGGGAGTCACTGACAGCGCTTAGTCCTGAGTTGTAATCCAAAGGTATCTCCACTCGGTCCTGTAAGATAGGGCTGTCGTGTGAGTTGACTATGGGAGTCAGGGCCTCCAGGGCACTCGCTGAGGGGTTGTCTCCCTCTATGGCGTCACGTAGTCTGGCGGAAGCCTTATCTAAGAGGTATTCCATATCTCCTGTAGATATATTGCTCCGTTTGTTGTGGAGGATTGCAGCGAGAGAGTCAAACTGTCTCTCCATCTTGTTGGCCAGTAAACGTAATATCTGCACAGCTGTACCAGGCATCTTGAAGTATGAGCTGACACCCTATTTACCGGTTAAGAGCTCCTCTTTAAGTGTGTACCTCATGGTATCCTTGGGGGCCGGGGAGAGGGCAGAGTAATTTTGCCGCGGTATTCAGGGAAAGTCTGTCTGTCTACAGCGCTGAGCTCCACGCGGTCTGCAAGATGGCCGCCACTGAGATGGGTTGCGTGAGAGTTGTGGGGATTGGGAAAAAGCCCCGCGTAGTCGGATTAAAGTCCCTCAAATAGTTTCAGGTCCTATAGCATTATCTCCCTGATATGAGAGACCTATTTCTTGAGTTCTTGGGCAAATCTGAGCGGTCTAGGTAATAGATAAAGATAGTATGTGAGCAGAGCTCTCTAGATGTGTGACCACTCAGATGCCTGGCTGACTCCATCCCCAAATAAAAATATTTTGATAGTTTTTCACCACTAGAGGGCATTAGTTCACGTGTTTCATATAGATAACATTGAGCTCATGCACGTGAATTTACCATGGAGACAGCTCTGATTGGCTAAAATGCAAGTCTGTCAAAAGAACTGAAATAAGGGGGCAGTCTGCTGAGGCTTAGATACAAGGTAATTACAGAGGTAAAATGTGTATAATTATAACTGTGTTGGTTATGCAAATTGGTAATTAAGGGATTATCTATCTTTTAAAACAACAAAATTCGGGTGTTGACTGTCCCTTTAAGTAGCTCTCCTCCTAAGTGGATCGTTGGGGGTTAGTGTTAGGTTTTTTTAAACTTTTTTTGGGTGTTTTTTTTTTTAAGATTAGGGTTTGGGCTTGTTTCAAAAGAGCTGAATGTCCTTTTAAGGACAAGAAAAAGATCTGAATGCCCATACAAATGCCGTTTTCAGGGCAATGAATAGCTTAGTTTTTTTTAGAGTTAGCTTTTTTATTTTGGGGGGTTGGTTGGGTGGTGGGTTTTACTGTTGGGGGGTCTTTGTATTTTATTCAGGGAAAAGAGCTGATTTCTTTAGGGCAATGACCTACAAAAGGCCCTTTTGAGGGTTACTGGTAGTTTATTGTAGGCTAGGTTTATTTATTTTATTTTATTTTTTGGGGGGGGGGCTTTTTAATTTTGATAGAGCTATTAGATTAGGTGTAATTGCTTTTATTTTGGATAATTTTGTTTGTTATTTTTAGTAATTTTTTATTTTTTGTAATTTAGTAATTTTTTTATTTATTTGTAATTTAGTATTTTTCATTTTTTGTTACTGTTGATTTCATTTTTTTAGCAGTGTAATTTATTTAATTGACTTTTTTTTAATTTTAGTATAATAGTAATGTTAGTTTAATTGTTAGTGTTAAGTTAGTTTTTTTTTAATGTCTCAAGTAAGTTTTTATTTATTTTAAGATAGGGATCTTGTCAATTTAATTTAAAGTTAGGGGGTTGTTAGGTTTAGGAGTTAATAGTTTAATTTATTTTTTTGCGATATGCGAGATTATTGCACAGGAATGGGAGAGACCTGGGATCCCTTTTTCCCTGTCTCTTGTTTTAAAAAGATGTTTCCTGTGGCTGACTCCATTAAAGAGTCATGGCAGACGGTCCCTAAAGTGGAAGGGGCAATTTCCATTCTGGCTAAGAGAACTACTATTCCTATTGAGGATAGCTGCTCTTTTAAGGACCCAATGGACAAGAAGCTGGAGGCTTATTTGAAGAAGATGTATGTTCATCAAGGTCTCCAATGGCAACCTGCAGTGTGTATTGCCATGGTGACAAGTGTGGCAGCATATTGGTTTAATGTCTGAGTCTCTTGAAGCAGAAACCCCTTTGACGGAGATCCAAGACATGATTAAGGCTCTTAAGTTAGCCAATTCCTTTATTACTGATGCTTCTATACAGGTCATTAAGTTGGGTGCCAAAATATCTGGTTTTACAGTACTAACGCACAGAGCTTTATGGTTAAGGGGAAGACCTTGTTTGGACCTGGTCTGGCATAAATTATTTCTGATATCACGGGTGGTAAAGGGTCTTTTCTGCTGCAAGATAAGAAGAATAGACCGAAAGGACGTCAGAGTAATTTTCATTCCTTTCGTAACTTCAGAGGTAAGTCTTCCTCTTCCAAGCAGGAATAGTCCAAGCCTTCTTGGAAACCCAATCAGTCTTGGAACAAGGGGAAGCAATCAAAGTAACCCGCAGCTGATTCCAAATCAGCATGAAGGGTTGGCCTCCGTCCCGGGATTTGATCAAGTGGGGGGCAGAATTTCTCAGTTCTCTCTAGCATAGATACAGGATGTTCCAGATCCTTGGGCCGTGAACATAGTATCCCAGGGTTATAAAAAAAACTTTTCCTCCCAGGGGCAGGTTCCACCTCTCAAGATTACCAGAAAAAAAGGTGTTCTTGAAATGTGTACAGGACCTTTCCGACCTGAGAGTGATAGTTCCAGTTCAGGAACAGGATCTAGGATTTTACTCCAATCTGTTTGTGGTTCCCAAAAAAGAGGGAACTTTCAGACCAATTCTGGACTTAAAATGTCTAAACAAGTTTCTCAGAGTACCGTCCTTCAAGATGGAAACTATATGTTCCATTCTTCCCTTGGTCCTACAGGGTCAGTTCATGACGACCATAAACCTGAAGGATGCATACCATCATGTTGCTAATCACAGGGATCATCACAAATTTCTGAGATTTGCCTTTCTGGACAAACACTTTCAGTTTGTGGTTCTTACATTTGGCCTTGCCACAGCTCCCAGAATTTTCTCAAAGGTTCTGGGGGCTCTCTTGGCAGTGATCAGGTCTCAGGGAATTGCAGTGGTGCCCTATCTGGACAACATTCTGGTCCAGGTGCCATCTTTCAACAAGCAAACTCTCATACAGAGATCTTGTTTTGTCTTGTTCCAGCTACAAGGGTAGTTTTCTTAGGGACCATAATAGATTCCCTATCGATGAAAATATTTCTGATGGGAGGTCATAAAAGCCAAGATTCTTTCTGCTTGCCTCTCTCTACAGTCTACTATTTGGCCATCGGTGGCTCAATGTATGGAGGTAATTGGTCTGATGGTTGCTTTCATAGACATCATTCCATTCGCTCGGCTCCATTTGAGAGCTCTGCAGTTATGCATGCTCAGACATTGGAACAGGGACTATGCAGATCTGTCTGAGGATAGCTCTGGATCAGCCAACGAGAGACTCTTTCCCGTGGTGGCTGTCTCAGGAACATCTATCTCAGGGAACATGCTTTTGGAGACCTTCCTGGGTGATTGTGACCACGGACGCAGCTTGGAGAGCAGTCTGGGACTCGTTAAAGGCGCAGGGACTCTGGACTCAGGAGGAGTCAGCTCTCCCCATAAACATTTTGGAGTTGAGGGCAATTTTCAATGCTCTGATGGCTTGGCCTCAGTTAGCCTTTGCCCGGTTTATCAGGTTCCAGTCAGACAATATAACCTCAGTGGCTTACATCAACTACCAGGGAGGAACTCGGAGTCCTTTAGCCATAAAAAGAGTGGTTCAGATTATTCAGTGGGTGGAAGCTCACAACTGCTGTCTATCTGCCATCCATATTCCAGGAGTGGACAACTGGGAAGCGGATTTTCTGAGCAAACAGACTTTTCATCCCGGGGAGTGGGAGCTCCATCCGGGGTGTTCTGCAGCTTGTCCCTCAAATGGGGGGTGCTGGATCTGATGGTGTCTCGGCAGAATGCCAAGCTCCCAAAATACGGTTGAAGGTCAAGGGATCCGCAGGCCACTCTAATAGATGCGCTGGCGGTTCCTTGGATATTCAGGCTGGCATACCTATTTTCTCCGTTTGCTCTCCTTCCACGAGTCATCGCTCAGATCAAGCAGGAGAGAGAGCGTATGTGATTCTCATAGTCCCTGAGTGGCCTCGCAGGATCTGGTATGCAAACCTTGTGGAGATGTCGTCTCTTCCTAAAAAGTAAGCAATGAGGGGAGCGCTAAAAGTAGGATATATAAGGTTTCCGAAATATTTATTCATTAAAGATTATTAAAAGGTTGAAAAGGTTAAACAAGTAAAAATGATGCTTTTAGTAGAATAACTAAACCAAAAATTTCTACGATAAATGGTACATATTTGGAGATAAATGATACAAAAAAAGCAAAGATGCAAATACAGAAGTGCAAAGATGCAAATACAGAAATGCAAAAAATACTGTATATGAAATTAAAATAACAGTGAGTATCCAGATAGACCAAATAAGTTCAAAAGTGTTGACGTGTCAAAAAAAGAGGGTGTATTCCAAAAATAATACAAAAGCAAGAGCACTGTATGAAATACTCTAAAAAGATATATATATGTTACCAAAGGCTGTGTAACAATATCCAAATCTCTATCCAAAAAAAAGGGTGTTCAAAAATGTGTGAGTATGTGTCCAAATACAAAAAATTAAAAAATGGAAAAAATTGCCTCTGAATTGTCTAGAGGATGATACAGACCTCCAAAA
This sequence comes from Bombina bombina, assembly GCF_027579735.1. Classification (NCBI taxonomy): domain Eukaryota; kingdom Metazoa; phylum Chordata; class Amphibia; order Anura; family Bombinatoridae; genus Bombina; species Bombina bombina. The sequence continues at coordinate 248,611,205 of NC_069503.1, forward strand.
TAGTCTGACTTTATTTTAACCCTCCAGGTAAACCCTCTCAAAGCAAGCCTGTTCATCGTTTACTCACTTCTCATCCCCCTGTTCTGTATGGATCTGTTCATATACAACCTCCAATGAGTTTATGCATTATTTGGTATATGTTACTGCGCTCAATATTATAATAATCCTATCATTATTTCTCAATTTATGATTCTTGCCAAGGGTCCAAGAGTGGCCCTATATGTTAATCCACCCTATTGCCTACCCACCACGAAGGACACTCAATTGATCTGGTATTCTCCTATCTCTGCTCTCTCTCTCTCTCTAATGTTGCATGTCGCCCATTTCCCATCTCAGACCACCATCTGCTCACCTTTAATCCTAATATAGATACTAAACCTACTTCCCCCTCTCGCCCCCGCACCAGCAGAAATCTGCACACTGTGGACGCTCCCCAACTCTCCAATCTTATTCAACTACGCCTTCCCCACACTTCCACAATATCCTGCCCTGACCTTGCTATAACCCACTTTAACAATACTCTCTCTGCTGCACTTGAAACTCTCGCTCCACCCCAACCTCGCAAAGCCCCACGTCGTCAGCTCCAACCCTGGCACTCCCAACAAACGCATCGCCTACAAAAATGCTCCTGCACTGCTTAGCGTGCCTGGAGGAAATCCTGCTCTGAACATGATTTCATGCACTATAAGTTCATTCTCTTCTCTTTTACCTCTGCCCTTCGCTTAGCTAAGCAAACCTACTTCTCCTCTCTTATATCCACTCACTCCTCAAACCCTAAAAGACTCTTCTCTATTTTCAACTCTCTCCTCTACCCACCTGCACCACCACCCTCATCTGCATTCAGTGCTCAAGACCTCGCTGACTATTTTCTCAATAAAACACTTGCAACCCGAGGAAACATCCCAACACAAACCTGCAATCTCCCAACTCCGCTCCCAGTCATTCCCTCTGCCACTCTCTGCACCCTCCTCCCAACCACTGAGAGTGAAGTGGCTTCCCTTTTGTCTTCCTCACACCTCACTACCTGCCCACTTGACCCTATTCCTTCACATCTAATCCCTCCTCTGTCTACCACCCTCACTCTGGCTCTTACTCACATATTTAACCTATCCCTTTCTACCGGCTCATTCCCTGCCTCCTTCAAACATGCGAAGGTCACCCCCATCCTCAAAAAACCCTCCCTCGACCCTAACTCCCCTGCAAACTACTGCCCCATATCACTGCTCCCACTAGCTTCAAAACTCCTCGAAAAACTAGTTTTCAATCGCCTAACCCACTTCCTGTCCTCCAACTCATTGCTCGACCCCCTGCAATCTGGCTTCCGTCCCCAACAATCAACTGAAACTGCCCTCACCAAGGTTACTGACGATCTCCTTTCTGCTAAAAACAAAGGCTACTACTCTATACTCATCTTACTTGACCTATCTGCTGCCTTTGACACTGTTGACCATCCCCTTCTCCTACAGTCTCTCAGTTCTCTTGGTCTCTGTGACACTGCCCTCTCCTGGATTCACTCTTATCTCTCTAACAGATCCTTCTCAGTCTCTTTTGCTGGTGACTCCTCCTCTCTATTGCCCCTGTCTGTTGGAGTACCTCAAGGCTCTGTCCTGGGTCCTCTACTCTTCTCTATTTACACTTCTTCACTGGGTAAACTTGTCAACAGCTATGGCTTCAGCTATCACCTCTATGCTGATGATACCCAGATCTACCTTTCCACCCCTGCACTCTCTCCTTCTGTCAACTCTCACATCAGCGACTGCTTATCTGGCATTTCCTCCTGGATGGCCTCTCACCACCTAAAAATAAATATGTCCAAGACCGAACTACTTCTAATTCCCCCCTCTAGCTCCACTCCAGTCTCTAATTTTTCTATCACTGTTGGCAGCACCACTATCTCCCCATCACTCCAAGTCCGCCGCCTCGGAGTCACGCTTGACTCAAATCTGTCCTTCATTCCCCACATCCAACTGCTCTCTTCATCCTGCCGCAACCACCTACGCAATATCTCCAAAATCCGCCCGTTTCTGAGTGCTGAAACTACCAAACAGCTCATCCACTCCCTGGTAATTTCCCGACTTGACTACTGTAACAACTTACTAACTGGCCTCCCTCTCTCCCGCCTCTCTCCCCTCCAATCCGTCCTAAATGCATCTGCCAGACTAATCCACCTCTCTCGACGCTCTGTTTCTGCTGCGCCTCTCTGTGAGTCCCTTCACTGGCTCCCCATTCACAACAGAGTTAAATTCAAAATTCTCACCCTGACCTACAAAGCCCTCAGCAATGCTGCCCCACCCTACCTGTCCTCACTCATCAACAAATATACTCCTGCCCGTCCCCTAAGATCCAACAACGACCTGCTTATTGCATCCTCTACCATCACCTCCTCTCATTCTAGACTACAGGACTTCTCTCGTGCGGCACCAACCCTCTGAAACGCACTTCCTCGAGATGTCAGACTTGCTCCTAACCTTTCCTCCTTTAAACGTTCCCTAAAGACCTTTCTGTTCAGGGAAGCTTATCACCCGACTTATTAACAAACTAACCAATTAACTAACAGTTGCCCTCTATCTACTCACTAATATCATTCTCACCTCTGCAGTCCCCACTTCCTGTTTCCAATCCTCCTACCCATCTAGATTGTAAGTTCCCACGGGAACAGGGCCCTCAATTCCCCCTGTATTTGTCTGTAAAATTTTGTGTCTTATCGTATTGTTTCTCCACTGTACTGTTATCCTTGTACCCATGGGCAAAGCTGCGGAATCTGTTGGCGCTTTATAAATAAAGAATAATAATATTTGAAATATACCCTCTGTTGATCCCCCTTACTAGTATATGTTACTGTTTCTGGTCCAAGAGAGGCCAGCATTTTTCATATGGGGATTTACTCTCTATAAGTATTGACAACTGATAATAGGGGTTCAATCTAAGTTTTAAAATTTCTTATATACCAAGAAAAACTGAGGTTTATAGAACAATGTTATACTTGAGCTTTCTTCCTGCACTCTTAAATCCCCGGCTCTATTTTGGTACATATTTATGTAATGCTAGTATTTGTGACTTTGGGAATAAGTTTGGAATTTGTAACTGCAACTTTTATGGAATTTGGAAAAATTTACTACTATACAAAGCTAATTGTTTGTTTAGATCTGTTTACGCTATTTGTAATTTTATGTAGAAACCTCAATAACAAATACTTAAAGTTTAAAAACTGACACATAAACATCTGCACAGCAAAGTTAATCATAAACATTGCAGCTGTTTTAATATTTATATATGCCATTCTTAAAATTCAGAATAGATTGAGGGTGTAATCAGTCATGTTTATATATTCATATAATTAAAATTTAAACAATAGAAATGCTGGAGTAGACTGTCCCTTTAAGTGCTGCAGACTTCTCATCTATTATATTCCCTTGGAGTCTTCTTGGTCCCTTACATTTAATCCTGGTTAGCTACATGACACCTACTAAACACTAGTGAGGAAATAGTACAGTTTAATTAAGTGCCGCAGACTTCTCATTTACTTTATTCCCCTTGAGTCTTCCTGATCACTTACACTTATTCTTGGTTAGCTACATGGCATCTACTAACCAATTGTAAGGATACAGTACAGTTTTATAAAGTGTTGCAGACTTCTCATCTATTGATTCTCCTTGATTCTTCCTGATCACTTACATTTATTCCTGGTTAGCTACATGACACCTTAAAAACATTAGTGAGGAAATAGTACCGTTTTATTAAGTGTTCCAGACTTCTCAGGCGAGATTACATATGCGGCGCAAGCTTCAGCACAACTGCTGAAACCCACGCCGCCCATAATTTCACCTCTCACATCGGGGTATTACATAAACCCCGCCGGCAGTTCATAAAGTGCGGTAAGTCGGATAAACTAGCGATGTCCAGAAATGAGCGTAAATCATTTCTGGAGTCGCCAGTGACTTACGGCACTTTAGAAACTGCCGGGGCCTAAGAAAAAAAAAAATTCAGATCTCCAATAAAAGTCTAACCTGCCTCCCAAAAATAAACCCGACATGTAAAACCCTTATATCCGCCATCAAACCCACATCGGAACTTTCAAATCGGCCAATAGGATTTCAGTAGCTCTCATCCTATTGGCTGATTTAAATTTTAAAAATCAAATCAGCCAATAGGGATGCAAGGGACGCCATATTTAAACGCGTACCTTGAATTCACTATTCAGTGTACGGCGGCGATCGTACGAAGGGAATCCTCCATGCTCCGCGGTCGCTGGTCTTGCTCCGCGCTCATCTCTGCTTCGCGTTGGCTTGGAAGAAGATGTTGGCCACTCAGAAGAAGACTTCACCGCCTGGAACAGGACCTTCTCTGCTGCACTTCAGGAACGGGAGTACCTATTTGGGGGTTAGACTTAAGCTTTTTTTATTTTTGGGGGGTTTGTTTTTTTTAGATTAGGGATTTCTGGGCACTCTTAAAAGAGCTGAATGCCCTTTTAAGGGCAGTAAAAGAGCTGAATGCCCATACAAATGCCCCTTTAGGACAATAGGTAGTTTAGGATTTTTAAGTGTTAGGTTTTTTTTATTTTTGGGGAGGGGGTTTAGTGGGTGGGGTTTTTTTACTATTGGGGGGGGACTTAGTATTTTTTTAAGGAAAAGAGCTGTTTAACTTATGCCCTACAAAAGGTCCTTTTAAGGGCTATTGGTAGTTTAGCATTAGATTAGGGGGTGTTTTTATTTTGGGGGGCTTTTTTATTTTCATATGGATTAGGTTTAATTTTTTATTTTTGATAATTTGGTTTATTATTTTATGTAATGTTAGACTTTTATTTTTTGTAATCTTAGATTAATTTAAATTTAGTTTTTTATTTTTAACCCCTTAATGACCACAGCACTTTTCTATTTTCTGTCCGTTTGGGACCAAGGCTATTTTTACATTTCTGCAGTGTTTGCGTTTAGCTGTAATTTTCCTCTTACTCATTTACTGTACCCACACATATTATATACCGTTTTTCTCGCCATTAAATTAACTTTCTAACAATACCATTATTTTCATCATATCTTATAATTTACTATAAAATTTTTTATAAAATATGAGGAAAAAATGGAAAAAAACACACTTTTTTTAACTTTGACCCCCAAAATCTGTTACACATCTACAACCACCAAAAAACACCCATGCTAAATAGTTTCTAAATTTTTTCCTGAGTTTAGAAATACCCAATGTTTACATTTTCTTTGCTTTTTTTGTAAGTTATAGGGCCATAAATACAAGTAGCATTTTGCTATTTCCAAACTACTTTTTTTCAAAATTAGCGCTAGTTACATTAGAACACTAATATCTTTCAGGAATCTCTGAATATCCATTGACATGTATATATTTTTTTTTAGAAGACATCCCAAAGTATTGATCTAGGCCAATTTTGGTATATTTCATGCCACCATTTCACCGCCAAATGCGATCAAATACAGAAAATCGTTCACTTTTTCACAAATTTTTTCACAAACTTTCGGTTTCTCACTGAAATTATTTACAAACAGTTGTGCAATTATGGCACAAATGGTTGTAAATGCTTCTCTGGGATCCCCTTTGTTCAGAAATAGCAGACATATATGGCTTTGGCATTGCTTTTTGGTAATTAAAAGGCCGCTAAATGCCGCTGCGCACCACACGTGTATTATGCCCAGCAGTGCAGGGGTTAATTAGGGAGCTTGTATGGTTAATTTTAGCTTTAGTGTAGTGTAGTAGACAACCCAAAGTATTGATCTAGGCCCATTTTGGTATATTTCATGCCACCATTTCACCGCCAAATGCGATCAAATAAAAAAAAAACGTTAAATTTTTCACAATTTTAGGTTTCTCACTGAAATTATTTACAAACAGCTTGTGCAATTATGGCACAAATGGTTGTAAATGCTTCTCTGGGATCCCCTTTGTTCAGAAATAGCAGATATATATGACTTTGGCGTTGCTTTCTGGTAATTAGAAGGCCGCAAAATGCTGCTGCGCATCACACGTGTATTATGGCTAGCAGTGAAGGGGTTAATTAGGAAGTTTGTAGGGAGCTTGCAGGTTTAATTTTAGCTTTAGTGTAGAGATCAGCTGACACATCAGACCCCCTGATCCCTCCCAAACAGCTCCCTTCCCTCCCCCACCCCACAATTGTCCCCGCCATCTTAAGTACTGGCAGAAAGTCTGCCAGTACTAAAATAAAAGCTTTTTGGGGGGTTTAGGTTTTTAAAAAAAAAAATAAAAAAAATTCTTCTGCTGTGTAGGACCCCCCTTAGCCTCCAACCTCCCTGATCCCCCCAAAACAGCTCTGTAACCTTCCCCATCTGCCTTATTGGGGGCCATCTTGGGTACTGGCAGCTGTCTGCCAGTACCCAGCTTGCACAAAAAAGGGCTTTTTTTTCTTAGTTTTTTTTTTTTTTCTGTAGTGTAGCTTCCCCAAACCCCCCACCACCACCACAAACCCCCACCACCTCATTGATCGTTTTTGTTTTTTTTACTTTTTTTAACCGATTTATTTTAAACCTTTTTCTGTAGTGTAGCGGTTCCCACCCGCTCCCTCCCCGTGCACGAGCCCGCCCCCGCCCTCCCGTGCGCGCCCCCGGCATCCCCGACCACGATCCCGCCCCCCTCCACATCTCCCGGGCCATCGATGGCCGCCACCCGCCTCCCGGTACTGCTCCCACCCACCAACGAAGGAAGCCACCGATCTCCGGTGCAGAGAGGGCCACAGAGTGGCTCTCTCTGCATCGGATGGCTTCAAAAAGGTTATGGATGGCTTCAAAAGGTTATTGCAGGATGCCTCCATATCGAGGCATCACTGCAATAACCGGAAAGCAGCTGGAAGCGAGCAGGATCGCTTCCAGCTGCTTTCCACACCGAGGACGTGCAGGGTACGTTCTAAGGCGTTAACTGCCTTTTTTTTGAGGACGTACCCTGCACGTCCTCGGTCGTTAAGGGGTTAAGTATTGTTAGCTTTTTTTATTTTAATTGTAATTTAGTATTTTTTAATTTAGGTAATTGGGGTTAATTTAGGGGGTGTTAGGTTAGGGGTGTTATTAATTTAATTCGTTATTTGTGTTGTGGGGGTTTGGCGGATTAGTTGTTAATAGTTTTATTAGGTTTTTTGCAATGTGGGTTAATGGCGGATGAGGGGTACATATACCTTCTTAGGTTTATATCGATGTGGGTGAATGGGGGATTAGGGGTTAATATACTTTTAGTTATAGTGTTGGAAGATTGCGGTTGACAGGTAGATAGATATTGCGCATGCATTAGGTGTTAGTTAATATTTTCAGGCAGTTACGGTGATCATATACTCAGCGCAAGGCTTGCTGCGCCTGCCTAAGTGTGATGAGGTGAAACTATGCGTTGAATTTTGATACCGATTTGCGACACAGTTCCATGTTAGCTTATGAGAGTAAAAATTGCGGCCGACAGGTGAAATATACGTGCCGCATTTATATGCGACGTTGTAAATGTGGTACCAAAACCGCGTAAAAACTGGCATCGCAGGCTTTTGCGGGTGATGCCGCATATGTAATCTTGCCCCTCATCTATTGTTTTCTCCCTGAGTCTTCCTGATCACTTACATTTATTCCTGGTTTGCTACAACATGACATTTATTAAACACTAGTGAGGAAATAGTACCGTTTTATTAAGTGCCACAGACTTCTCATTTACTATATTCCCCTTGAGTCTTCCTGATCACTTGCAGTTATTCCAGGTTAGCTACATGACATCTAATAAACACTAGTGAGGAAATAGTACCGTTTTATTAAGTATTGCATTATTCTCATCTATTATATTCCCCATGAGTCTTCCTGGTCACTTACATTTATTCCTGGTTAGCTACATGACATCTTATTAACACTAGTAAGGAAATAGTACAGCTTTATTAAGTGTTCCAAACTTCTCATCTATTGTATTCTCTCTGAGTCTTCTTGATCACTTACATGTATTCTTGGTTTGCTACAACATGACACCTATTAAACACTAGTGAGGAAACAGTACAGTTTTATTAAAGGGACATTAAACCCAAATTTTTTCTTTCATGATTCAGATAGAGGACACAATATTTAAAATTTTTCCAATTTACTTCTATTATAATTTTTTTTCATTCTCATGTTATTCTTTGTTGAAGAGATACCTAGGTAGGTAGCGTGCACATGCCTGAAGCACTACAAAACAGGAAATAGTGCTGCCATCTAGTGTCCCTGCTAATGTATAACATTGTTGTAAAACTGCTGCTATATAGTGCTGCAGAAACGCTTACATTTCTGCGCTTCCACAAAGGATTACATGAAAACTAAGAAAATTTGATATTAGAAGTAAATTAGAAAGTTGTTTAAAATGTTATGTTCTATCTAAATCATGAAAGAAAAAAATTGGGTTTTATGTCCTTTTAAGTGTCGTACACTTCTCATTTATTAACATGACGCCTATTAATAAATCTGTGCTATTTCCTCACTAATGTTTAAGTGCCGTACACTTCTCATTTATTGTATTCCCCTTGAGTCTTCCTGATCACTTGCATTTATTCCTGGTTAGCTACATAGCACCAACTAAACAATTCTGAGGAAGTAACACTTTGTTATTTGCTTACCGAGCAGGCAGGTCGTCACTGACTGTTCCCTCCAGCTTGATGGCTGTTCCTTTGCGCATGTTGCATACAGCTGTTGCATCTTCTGTAGGTGAAACGTTTAATTTCAGAGCAACCAGGGAGAGACTATTATTGTTGGACGGGGGACTCATTGTGGGATGGTAGTAAGCATAGGGTTATTCTGCAAAGAAACAAAAATCCCTTGCAGATGCTCAAAAATTCCAGCTAGCTCCCATCCATACAAAGGACCTGTGATGTCACTACAAGCAGGCTTTGTTCTCTGCATTTCAAGGCACAAGCTAGTTCCCATCCAGCTAAATGACCTGTAACAGTCAGTCTTTTCCCTGATTGGGAATTAGCTGATATTTTACCATATTGGAGTCGGCAGTGAAATATGGGCATCAGCTAAACATTTGCATGTCCGGGCCTTGGTTTGCAGAAAACAGACAGGTGACAACCCTAGTCCAAACAGTGGCATCAAATATACCAAAATGGGCCTAGACCAATACCTTGTGTTATCTACTCTAAAAATATATAGTTTTAATAGGTAAATAAAAAATGGCTCTATTTCTGTTTAAACAGAGTGATAGCAAAAATGCTAAAAATTCTTGGGTATTTCTTCTAAAGCTCTTCTAAAGTAATGTTTTTGGTGAGATTTGATTTGGACTCAAAACAAGACACAGAGTGGTTTACCATTAGTGGAATAAATCACCATATTTTCAAAACACTTTTTTCCCCCTTAAAGATAAATCCCATTGCCAGAGATGTTGCTCTTTTTGTACCATGTATGTACACACAATAGTATAATATTGGTCCTTGCATATACAGCTAGCATACTGTTCAGTTGTTTGTATAACCCCATGTAGAGTGCAGTAACAACATACAGTGAAGCTGTACATAGTCTGTGCATAGAGAAAGCCTAATCCTATAGGGAGTAAGCATATACAGTCATGGCCAAAAATATTGGCACCCCTGCATTTCTGTCAGATAATGCACCACTTCATCCAGAAAATTGTTGCAATTACAAATGTTTAGGCATTCTCATGTTTATTTATTTTGTTTGTATTGGTATGACACAAAAAGGGGGGGGGGGAAGCCAAATCTGACACATTCCACGCAAAACTCCAAAAATGTACTGGACAAAATTATTGGCACCCCCACTTTAATTTTTGGTAGGACACCCCTTGGAAACATTACTGAAATCAATTGCTTACTGTAACCATCAATGAGTTTCTTACACCTCTCTACTGGAATTTTGGGTCACTCTTCTTTGCCAACTGCTCCAGGTCTCTCAGATTGAAAGGGTTCCTTTTCCTAACTGCTGTTTTGAAATCTCTCCACAGGTGCTCCATGGGATTGAGATCTGGACTCATTGATGGCCAGTTCAGTACTCTCCAGCACTTTGTCTTAAACAATTTCTGGGTGCTTTTTGACGTGTACTTTGGGTCATTGTCCTGCTAATGGAGACCCAACTTTCTGACACTGAGCCCTAAATTGCACCACATAATTCTTTGGTATTCTTCAGATTTCATAATGCCATGCACACAGTCAAGACATCCAGTGTCTGCAGCATAGCAACCACAAAACATCAGTGAACCTCCACCATGTTTGACTATAGGGACTGTATTCTTTTCTTTAAAAGCATAATTTCTTTTTCTGAAAACAGTAGAATGATGGACTTTACCAAAAAGCTGTAATTATGTTTTGTGTGTCCACAACACATTCCCCCAAAAGGCAAACTCCAATCTGGCTTTTTTTGTGTTTCTGTGTCAGCAGTGGGGTCCTCCTACGATAGTGTCCCTTTTCATTCAGATGGCAAAGTATAGAGTGAGCTGACACATTTGTACCCTGTGCCTGAAGGTCAGCTTGAATTTGTCTGGAAGTTAATCAAGGTTCTTTATCCACTATTCGAACAATCCTTAGTTACAATCTTTGATCAATTTTTCTCTTTTGTCCACCTCCAGGGACATTAGCTACAGTGCCATGGGCTGTAAACTTCTTGACAATGTTGTGCACAGTGGACACAGGAACATTAAGATCTCTGGAGATGTAACCTTGAGATTGTCCATGCTTTTCCACAATTTTTGTTCTCAAATCCTCAGACAATTATTTGCTGCTCTTTTTCTTCTCCATGCTCAGCGTGGCACACAGAGACACACAACAGAAAGTTTTGGGTCAATTTTTCACCATTTTAACTGGTTGGCGGTGTGATTTCTATATTGTCAGCACCTGTTAATTGATACAGGTGAGTTTAATTACAAATAACAGGAGCATCACAAACTTGGAATGCAATTATTTCTTACAATTTTGAGAAGGTGCCAATAATTTTGTCCAGTCGATTTAAGTTTTGCGTGGAATGTGTCAGATTTGGCTTTTTTTTTTCTCCAATTTTTGTGTCATACCAATACAAACAAAAGAAAGAAACGTGAGAATGCCTAAACATTTGTAATTGCAACAATTTCTTGGGCAAAGTGGTGCGTTATCTGACAGAAATGCAGGGGTGCCAATATTTTTGGCTATGACTGTATGTAGTAAATATGTGTATATTAGACCTATTTAGTGTAAAAAGTGTTGCAGAGCTGATACAAGAACATATTCAATATCAAAACTGGCTAACAAATCCAAAAGTGTTTATTATCTGTAAAACAGAGTTACTTTCTTAGGGGACAGTCATGGCCCAATTTAATGTATTATAAATTATTATATTTTATTATGTGTGTATCATGTATGATAGTTCCATTTGCTGTGCCTATCATTTCAGTAATTTAGCGATTGTTCTCATCTAAGTGAGTCACAAATATCCACAAAAGATAAACACAGCAACAGTTTCAAAGGTGATAGTTGCCGATGCAAACTGGAGTCTCTGACGTGGTTAAATATTAGGGTATGACCTGCAACAAAATAAACAGATTCTGACATGGGCGGTGCACAATCTTTATGTATTCCAGAAAGAGTATCAAAATGCAGACTTGTTAAAGGGACATTAAACACTAATT
>NC_069503.1:248625284-248652784 GCF_027579735.1 Bombina bombina
TTTTTCAATGCGGGAGACTCCGGAACTTCCGAGAGAGGGAATACATACATACACACACATTTCAATGGATGCACACACATATAATCCAATTAACTTAGTACCAGTGTAGAAATCTAATTTGCGGCAAAATGTGTTCTATTTTGAGAAAATTATCCTGCCCACATCAGAATTTTGTCGAAAACGTCACCCAATCAATTGCATAATTTGTTAAGTAAGTTTTTCTACATAAAGATACTGTTCCTTGCTGATATAAATTAAAATGCAAAATACTTAAAGGAAGAAAAAGCCAAGATTTTTCGTAAAGGATTCAGATAGCTTTCTAATTTACTATTATTTTTTTTAATTTATTATGAAAATAATTTTTATATGAAATCTTGTAAGATTAAATAAAGTTGTGACATCAGCACTGATGAAGCTGATTGGCTTCTGCCCCCCCCCCTTCCAAAAAAATGTAGCTGACAGCAGCTGTTAACAGAGCATCTACTATTGTGAGCTGAAAGAAAAAGAATTGAGGTAAATAATCTTCCTTTTTTATATAGAAATATAAAGGTGAAATTTTCTTGTCAGCTTTTTACAGTTACACTGCATTATTTGTAAGTGATTTAGCATAAGGGTATTATGTCCCTTTAGTTAGTGCATGAATAAAACACAACACGTTGCTGAACACTAGTACAGGGAGTGCAGAATTATTAGGCAAATGAGTATTTTGACATCATCCTCTTTATGCATGTTGTCTTACTCCAAGCTGTATACGCTCGAAAGCCTACTACCAATTAAGCATATTAGGTGATGTGCATCTCTGTAATGAGAAGGGGTGTGGTCTAATGACATCAACACCCTATATCAGGTGTGCATAATTATTAGGCAACTTCCTTTCCTTTGGCAAAATGGGTCAAAAGAAGGACTTGACAGGCTCAGAAAAGTCAAAAATAGTGAGATATCTTGCAGAGGGATGCAGCACTCTTAAAATTGCAAAGCTTCTGAAGCGTGATCATCGAACAATCAAGTGTTTCATCACTGCAACATCACTGGAGTGCCCAAAAGCACAAGGTGTGCAATACTCAGAGACATGGCCAAGGTAAGAAAGGCTGAAAGACGACCACCACTGAACAAGACACACAAGCTGAAACATCAAGACTGGGCCAAGAAATATCTCAAGACTGATTTTTCTAAGATTTTATGGACTGATGAAATGAGAGTGAGTCTTGATGGGCCAGATGGATGGGCCCGTGGCTGGATTGGTAAAGGGCAGAGAGCTCCAGTCCGACTCAGACGCCAGCAAGGTGGAGGTGGAGTACTGGTTTGGGCTGGTATCATCAAAGATGAGCTTGTGGGGCCTTTTCGGGTTGAGGATGGAGTCAAGCTCAACTCCCAGTCCTACTGCCAGTTTCTGGAAGACACCTTCTTCAAGCAGTGGTACAGGAAGAAGTCTGCATCCTTCAAGAAAAACATGATTTTCATGCAGGACAATGCTCCATCACACGCGTCCAAGTACTCCACAGCGTGGCTGGCAAGAAAGGGTATAAAAGAAGAAAATCTAATGACATGGCCTCCTTGTTCACCTGATCTGAACCCAATTGAGAACTTGTGGTCCATCATCAAATGTGAGATTTACAAGGAGGGAAAACAGTACACCTCTCTGAACAGTGTCTGGGAGGCTGTGGTTGCTGCTGCACGCAATGTTGATGGTGAACAGATCAAAACACTGACAGAATCCATGGATGGCAGGCTTTTGAGTGTCCTTGCAAAGAAAGGTGGCTATATTGGTCACTGATTTGTTTTTGTTTTGTTTTTGAATGTCAGAAATGTATATTTGTGAATGTTGAGATGTTATATTGGTTTCACTGGTAAAAATAAATAATTGAAATGGGTATATATTTGTTTTTTGTTAAGTTGCCTAATAATTAAGCACAGTAATAGTCACCTGCACACACAAATATCCCCCTAAAATAGCTATAACTAAAAACAAACTAAAAACTACTTCCAAAACTATTCAGCTTTGATATTAATGAGTTTTTTGGGTTCACTGAGAACATGGTTGTTGTTAAATAATAAAATTAATCCTCAAAAATACAACTTGCCTAATACTTCTGCACTCCCTGTATAGCGCACTGTGCTAACTGAACAAGTATTTTATTTTTATATATGTTTATAGTTCATATAAAAGCTTCTACATACTCTTAAGTATATAAACTGTCCCCTTTATGGTATTTAGCAACTAACACACAGGTGATAGGATGGGTTTTTGAGGTATTGCTGATTGCAGTAACAAACTTTTTATTCTGTAGAAAACTGTTGTAGTACAAATGACCTATCAAAAACTTCACTACATTTCAAGAAGTTCAACATTTATTGTCACAAATATTTGCAAACTAAAAGAAGAAGGTGGTAGTTCTTGTGCTCTTTCGGGTTATAGGCATATATACAATAACAATATTAAAAACAAACCTCAATGCATACATTTACATTGAGAAATTATCTGCTAAAAAGTATTGGGGTAACATTTGTAAAATGAACACTTTTTATTATTAATTACAGATAGAAATAAGCTCATTGTTATAGTACCAAACAAATTGGCAAGTGTGGTTCAGTCTATCGTTCTTCATTTATAAACCACTGTTACAGCTGCACTTTCAAACCAGAGATGGGACTGGGTTTTCTGACTAATGTTTGGAATTTGATCAGTTCTTCTCAAGATCCTATTCAGATATTCTGATCTCCCAGATATTATTGTGCATTGTGTTCTCTAATTACTTGTCATCATAACAAAGCTGGATTACAAGTCTACATGCAGAGTATACATCTATTTAGAATGATGAATTCTGCCTTCTAGGTAAAATAGGCGATCTGGATTTGATGTTCTGAAGCAATAGGGACATAGGGGAGTGTAATTCCAGTATTTTAGGCAAGGTCCTTACACTTCCAAATGGGAAATATGGCCCTTGCTGCCTCTAATAATATTTATCTACATACAACAGTCTTAAATAATTAATTAAAATGTGCGCTATTATTTTCAAACATATTATGTGAGAAAAAAAAAAGATCTGTCAGCATTATACATACCATGGAAATACTATGTGACCAAATGTTCAGTGAGCAAACTGGAGAAAGTCATTTCTACACACAAAACATGTCTTTTTTTTTTTAAGTAAATGCTTTAAATATTAAATACAAAAATAAAACAAAAATATAAGCATGCAGCACTTTATTTTTGAGTTTTGAAAAGTGATCTGCGTTATTTTATGTTAGTATACAAATTCATTAATTTACAAAATCTGTGCAAACAGGTTTCCAGCTTTTCATCTCTTCTTTTCCGTTATTTAAAACCATGCACAAAGATGAGATTTTATTTGATAAAGAACATTGTATATTTTTAAATGTAGAAGTATAAAGAATGTATATATACACACACGTTCATGAAGATTCGTACAGTACACTTAAGGATGTAATTATTCACACTGTAGCCCTCTCCTTACTAAGTAAAAAAATGATGAGGATGTGACAGGCAGTTGTAAAATAGGAACTGATAAATAAGCAAATTTAAAATAAAAGTTTGTAATCGATTACATCATTGTATCTATATATCTATATATTTTAAAATATATCTAGATGGCAGTGCACTAAGTGCCATTATAGGTATTGCCTTTACACCCTGAAGCTTTTTGGGTAACAGACATATCAAAATATATTGGCAAATAAGAGCAATAAAGCAATGATGTGCTGTGGACAAAAATAGAATTCAGTAATTGAACCCAACATTAAAGATTTTTTTTTATATATATATATATATATTTAACAATTTCACGGACAAAACCTCACACCTACTCGCAGATGCCTTAACAAAAATATTTTATACAAAATATGCGACCTCAGTCTCTTTTTCTCTCGTCCATGCTTCCTAAATCTCACACATGCAGACATACAATATATGAATATATACAGTCACACTAAATTTAAGTTTCTCACAGAAACTTAGGGCCAGTAAAAGGCCATATAATTACAACAGCAACAAAGTTGACTGGAATTGATAAGTCTGTTATGCTACACATAAAAAGCAATTCACTTTGGAAAATATTGCAGTGGCGACACACAGTGGTAGAACTAATGTTAGTCTTCGTGAACTTGCACAGGTTAAGATGTCTCCTTTGGGATGGGGACTTTGCTTGCACTTCCGTTCTGTGACTTGTAGCTGGTGAAGCTAGGTGTGTGGATGGTGCGGACGCTCTTCATACCTTGAGTCAGTGAAGTGGGAGAGACAGAAGCAGGGGGAGAAGAAGCAGAGGAAGAAGCAGCAGTGGAAGGAGATGGTTTGCCATTTGAAGTCTGCAGTGAGAAGGAAAGGTGGTGACCTTTACCTACGTACGTAGGGCTCTGAAGTTTAGAGGAACCGTTATGGACGGGACGTATAAGGGATGGTGAGTTAAAAGTACGGCTAGATTGAGTATTAGAGTTAGTTGCAGGAACATTCAACTTAGGTGTATTAGAAGAATTAGAGACATCACTACACTGAGAAGACATAGAGCTGCTTTTCCCAGTGATAGAAGAAAGGGCTGGAATTTTAGAGGATGATAAAGTAGGGGAAGCAGCCTTAAAATCCCCACCAGGTTTCTTAGTACCACCGTTAGCCTGCAAATAAAGATGGCGGGAGACAGTTTATCACAATGCTAAACAAGATATACCAAATAGGAAGATGGGAAAAAAGCCCCAACATTTGAGATTTATGGTAATGCTGATGTTTTCTGGACCTGGTAGAATCCATAAAGCATGTGAAAAGTTTATTGAGAAGAAATGTTGCCGACAGTGAATGCTAATGTAAACAAAACCACCTAGCCTCACTTACCCTGGCCATGCTGTTTGATTAATATGTGAGTAGAATGGAAACGTATTACTAAGCTGTTGTTAATGCAGTGCACTCAACATACAAATGTTAGTATTTAACAGCATAATAACCACAACACAGTTGATCCTTTTACATATTTTACTAAACTGAGATAAGTCCATTTGCACATTTCAGCCGGAAGTCTTGAAGTTGGACAAAGCAATAGATGTTTTATTGCAGGCATGCACAGTGTGGTGAAGGATAGTACTATAGGATTTTTCATGCCACCAGATCCAGATATTTAATTATAATAAATATAAAAACATATATTTCATGTTTTGGTTAAATTTAGTCAGATACTTGGCTTGAAGTTTTAAGTCCTTCCAAATACATGGTCTAAGGTAAAACTACCTGTCGGTATTGACGTTGAGACTCCTGCAGTTTTGGCTGTTTGTTTGTCTTTTCCAGATTTCCTTGTCTACTTTTAGAAGACATGGGTACTGGCATTCTGCTCGTTTGTGCTGCTCCGTTTGAACCCTAGGGAACAATCAATAGAGAAAAAACAAAAAACAAACAACAAAGTCATATACCAGAATGGCTTTGAAACATTTCCACATGCCATGCTCCACCAACATAAAATTGATTCTTTAGTCATGCAGAAACATCCCGTGTAGTTGTCAGTTAGCAAGACAGGTGATCAAACATTAAAAAAAAGAGCATTTTTAAGTTAATAATTTTACACACGCAGATTATTTTCCCTGATTTGCCCAACACCAAGGTATCAGATATTAAACCATCAGCTTGTTAGACACCTAGGAAAAAGCCAACCACCTGAAGAACAGCAACCAAATGACGAAGCAGCACATTGGTGACAGGTACAAATTTATGCATTGGACGTCTTATGCTGAGATACCTTACGTGCTGTAGTAGTTACTGATGAGGCAGACTCAAGAATAGGTTTTGTGACATCTGCAATTAATAGTTCTTTAGTATTAATTTGTGCAGTGAGTAATGTTTTGGTGTCCTCTTTGGCTTCTACAGCATCAGCTCCTGGTTTAGGAGTCATTTCACTTATAGTACTTTCCAGCTGTTTGATGGTCTGCTCGAGGCTGTCTAGGGTACGGTATGTATTTTTCCTTATTTCATCAGTTCTTGACACCTGATCAGTTGTCTCAAAGTTGAGCTCTTCCTGTTGGTTTGGTTGATCATAACTCAATTTTGTACCTTCTTCACTACTTTTAGTTCTTGTGATTTCAAATCGTTTTGCTTCTTTGTGGTGCTTCACAGTTCCATCTGGTTCTTCTTCCTCTTCATAGACAACCACCTGTAAGGTCTTTTTACCAGATTTTGATCCTGTACGGATTGCTTGGGTCAGAGCTGCCAGATGCTTTTTGGGGAACTTAAACTTGAACTTCTTTTTATCCTGTCTTTGACTAAACTGATCCTCGGAAGCATCTGATTTATCTTCATCTGTTAGATGTGATTGGGAAATTCCACTGTCTTCAAACCTAGTCTTTTTTATTTCTGCTAAAGATGGATAGTTAAATCTATATTTTTTGTCTAACACTATATTTTCTGAATTTGAATTGGCATTGTCTTTCTCACTTATCTCAAACCTATCTTCTTGTGAAGGGGATATGTCAGAGGATTCATCTTCTTCCTCTTCTACAATTTTTCCTGCGGACATCATCATATTTTCCAACTCATCATCACATTCCTCAAATATTGTTGAGAGTCTCTTATAAGCTGATCTGATATCCATTGGCTCATCAAATATAATAATAACTGGCTTTTTGTCTGTAAGAGCAGGATCTTCAGATCCTAACATTCCAGTGTTTCCAGAAATAGACTGCTCCATATTTTCTCCATTAATATTAACAGTGTGTACAGCTCCTCCTCTTCTGCTCACAAGATCTTGGACTTCACCTGTGGACAAAGCCTGAACTTCTGTTTTTGTTATCATAAAGGCTATATTGTCAGCTGGAGATCTTGGCTCATTTGGAGATTTGGATGCCAAATCAGTATCTTCAGCATGGTGGCTAACTGGCTTCCTTGAATTTTTTTGTCTTAACACAACAGTCTGGCCTACATCCAAGTAAGGAACATCTTGCTCATGTACTGTTTTGGACACAATAGGGGGATCCTGGATTTCTAAAACCTCATTCTTTTTTTTATTATTTGAAACATTAAGCAGAGTCAAGCTTGAATTTTCTCTCTTACTTTCAATTATTTCTTCGTCTTTTTCTCTTAGTATATTAGAGCTAACAATCCTCCTTTCCTGTCCACTAGTGTGTTTCTCTGATGGAATTTCCCCATGAAGATTTTCCAGTGCCTTGGAATAACTTTCTCTCTGCACATCCCTCCCTATAAACAAACTATAGGTAGATTTTTCCTTCAATATATTTGAATCACCCTCCCTATCTTTTGCAGAATCAGAAATGGCATTTTGTGTTTTCCGCTTGTCCTCTGTGGTTTCAACATATTTTGGACTTTCAGGATTTAAACACTCTTTTGAAATTGAGCCTGAAACCTAAGGGGAAATATTAGAAGGCAAATTAAGTTTTTGAAATGTATTTTAACACTTTATTTTAATTAGTGATTACTTAAAGGCTTTTGTATACTTACTCTAGTAAGCTAAATTTTACAAATGGCAAGGTATTCTCAGCTACTGTTAGACTTTTCAATATGTTGTACACTATGAATTAAAGGGACATGTAAGCAATGAATTGCTGGGCTTAAATAATTTATTTGCAATATGAATGGTGATTAAGGCATAGATTGGCTTCTTCAAATAAGGCAAATGTTTGGTGGATTCTGACTATTGAAAAATAATTGCAGAAAACAGGATATCATTTTTTTTTAAAAAAAGTTAAAACTTGGCTGATACGTTATATGTACACATAGAGAGAAGTGCACGCACAGGAACGAACAACTGGCTCAATAACAGTGTAAGCCTGTTCTAGGGCGATTTACCACCTGGGTGCAGCTTCTTTTTAGCCCAGTAAAGCTTTTCACAGAGTAGAACTTTCCTTTAGTATATCAGTCTGATCCCGCCTATAACAGTCAGTCCAGCGCCAAAATACCAGGCAATTCCTCTCTGAACAAGGAACACAGCAACCCCAGACGATCGTTTTGGCCTTCATTGGGTCTCGTCAGTGAGGTGTAGCAGTATTCCTCTAAGCACACTGAGCAAGGAGTCCACGTCTGGTTGCCCCTTTTTCACATAGTGAGACTAAATACACACAGAGAGAGAAGTGCACTCACAGGAACGAACAACCAGCTCAATACCATTGTTGACCTGTTCTATGGCGATTTACCACCTGGGTCCAGCTTTTTAGCTCAGTAATGCTTTTCACAGAGTAGAACTTTCCTGCAGTATATCAGTCTGATCCCGCCAATTATGGTCAGTCAAGTGCCAAAATACCAGGCAATTCCTCTCTGAACAAGGAACACAGCAACCCCAGAAGATCGTTTTGGCCTTCATTAGGTCTTGTCAGTGAGGTGTAGCCATGTTCCTCTAAGCACATTGAGCAAGGAGTCCACATCTGGTTGCCCCTTTTTCCCTTAGGAAAACTAAATACACATAGAGAGAAGTGCATGCACAGGAACGAACAACCGGCTCAATAACATTGTTAGCATGTTCTATGGCAATTTACCACTTTGGTGCAACTTCTTTTAGCCCAGTAATGCTTTTCATAGAGTAGAACTTTCCTGTAGTATATCAGTCTGATCCCGCCTATTATGGTCAGTCCAGTGCTGAAATACCAGGCATTTCCACTCTGAACAAGGACCACAGCAACCCCAGACGATCGTTTCGGCCTTCATTGGGCCTAGTCAGTGAGGTGTAGCAGTTTTCATCTAAGCACACTGAGCAAGGAGTCCACGTCTGGTTGCCCCTTTTCCCCCACAGGGAGACTAAATACACACAGAGCGAAGTGCACTCACAGGAACGAACAACCAGCTCAATAACATTGTTAGCCTGTTCTATGGTGATTTACCACCTGGGTGCAACTTCTTTTAGCCCAGTAATGATTTTCACAAAGAAGAACTTTCCTGTAGAATATCAGTCTGATCCTGCATAATACGGTCAGTCCAGCGCCGAAATACTAGGCAATTCCCTCTCTGAACATGGAACCGTATTTCGGTGCTGGACTGAGGCGGGATCAGACTGATATACTACAGGAAAGTTCTACTCTGTGGAAAGTTTTTAATCAGAAAAAAACAGTACATGCAGTTTTAAAACATTTATTAAAGGGACATGAAACCCAAAATATTTCTTTCATGATTCAAGTAGATTATAGATTTAAAAACAACTTTCCAATTTGTTTCTGTTATCAATTGTGCTTCCTTCTCTTGGTATATTTTATTGAAGAAGCAGCAATGCACTCCTAGAAGCTAGCTGAACACATTTGTGAGCCAATGAAAATGGACATACAAGTTCAGCCACCAATCAGCAGCTAGCTCCAATCTAGATATGCTTTTCAACAAAGGATACCAAGATAATGAAGTAAATTAGATAATAGAAGTCAAATGGAAAGTTGTTTAAAATTGCATGCTCTGAATCATGAAAGAAACATTTTGGGTTTCATGCCCACTTGCAGAACACAGGACATGAAGTAATTCTTTAAAGTTATCACATCTATAGCTTGACATTCAACTGCAAAACATTATATTTATTATTTGGATAATTTGGATAATTGTTTTATAACTAAAAAAAAATAATGTGTTCCTTTGTTGCATATAATACACAGATCTACCCAGATAGGGATCTATCAGTATCAATTGCTGACATACGATTTTTGTGGGATTTCCCACTGTGATAATATGTGCTATCTTAAAACAAATGAATAAATGTGCTATGTTAAAGTATTTTCTACAGCATAACAGACCCCTTATATTAGAAAATAGTCATTCTGCACACAATTCGGCAGAAAGTTTGATGTAAAATTCTTGGAATCTGAAATGTAATTTTATTATGTTTAAACCTGTAATGAAAATGGATTTAATTTTGATTTTTTTTTTGTCACTGGTCTAGACAAAACATTTAATAATGATGATGAAAAAAAATCTCTCCCTCTCTCTCTGTCCAAAGCTAATATGGTAGTAATGTACGAGAGTGAGCTTTAGGAGGGCAGTGGATAGTTCCAGATGTATTGGTGACTTCGGAGCTTTCTTATAAACAAAATAAATGAAATTAAAAAATACATCTGCAAGGTAAGGTTTTTTTCAGTCAAAACAAATGTATTGCGTTTGGTTATTAATGATACATGTATGACCCTTAAACAACAAACCAGTTAGCTAATTGCCTTAACTGCATAAGTGACAATTATTGTGTTGCGGTGCGGCCAAAATGCATGTAAATACACACTTGACATTTCTAGCTCCACAATGATATTTGTTTGTGTTTTAGACTGTTCACACGGCCCTAAAAACCTCAAAACTTCTAGCTCAGCTCACAAGCTCTCAAAATAGCATGAAAATAGTGAAAACCTGGTCAACGCTGCATTAGATAATACCCTAGATGTGCCCAAGTAACAGTCCAATAGCCATCACTGGCGGTGGACAAGGAAAAAAGTTTTTAAATAACTTATTTTAACCCATATTCTAAAGAACCATGTAAACCAAACCCAAGGATACTCAAACATGTTTTAATGTACAAACAAGAAAGTATTCAGTCCGAGCCAAGCGGCAGCAGCACTGGTTTACTCCAAGTACAGCAGGACTGAGGCTCCAAATATTTCTTGTAATGTTTATAGCCCACTAGTCCTGAATACGAGTGTGAGAAAAACATGCACCAAATTTAAAAGCCCAAACGACTTGTTTTCATGTTCGGTGCATCAGTTCTATGTCTTTTTAAGAACTCAGACAGTCTGCTTTGGTTTAAGAGAGAAACAATTCTATAGAACAATAAAACTGTTTTACAGACAAACAAAAAAAATATTAAAAAAACATGCACATAGAAAAACAGTTATTTTTTTCTCTCCTTTCTACTAGACAGAGCATAACTATGTAATTATCAACAATCTAATGGTAAGTGAGAGGAGTTAGGAATTGAAAGAGTGTGTTAGTATACATAGAACAGGATAGAAGGTTAGTCCATGCCTTAAGGCTGTTACCTTCTTGTCCTTATGGAGAGCTAGGACTGTAGGTCTGATTTCCTTATCCTGATTATCTGATTTGGAATGCTCACTTTGGTTTTTTGAATTTATATCCACAAGGGAACATTTCTGGAAAGCCTAAGAAATTAAAACATTGTATATAAAAGACTGACATAGCTTTTTGTAGAAGCTGTCAAAGTCCATATGTTTACACCCTTAGAGCTCAAACAGCAAAACGCTCACTGAAATCCAAAGCCACTTAATCACAGCATTATTGCTGTATAAAGTTAGTTTTTGAGTCCACATGAGAATATAATTAGTACACAAAGACCTCTCCACTAGTTTATGAGGCCCTTGGGAAAAAGCAGAGCTAAGTATGTGTGCCATAGTTTTGTATCTCCAGGAAAAAAATAAACTAAAGATATGAAAACAGCAGACAACCTTACCTAAAACTGACCCTGTGCCACTGAACATGTTTCAGTAAATATTATTTGTGTGTGTGTAATAGCCATACATTTATATGTGGCCCTTAATGCTTCTAAACTATTGATCTGCAGCCCCCATGTGTTAAGCAGTTGGCCAGTACACTCATAGATAATCAACAAATCACACTACCTTGCTTGTCAAGGCATAGGGGACTAAGATTTTCCGTAGAGCACCACAGTCAGCACAAAAAAGCTGAGACACAGAAGTGTGCTGTGCTGTTTATCTAAGGGGTGTGTTTCAGCTTCTCAATAACCCAACCACTAAGTATAGATACAATGGAGGTCTTTGCAAATGTAATTCTGTCCCTTGACATATAATTATAAATGCAGGCCAGGATGAATACGGCAAGCTTGGCTAGCTCCACTCTTCAGATAAGTGCTGGTAAATTCTCAGGTGGTCTGTGCTCAAACCTTTATACGTCACGGCTCATCTCGGTTCCCTCATAGGGGATGCGTCTAATACACAACCAACAACCGCTGGTTTGGGTCTCTGTGGACACTAGTAAACCTTGTGCGTATGTGGATTTGTCCTGTGTCAGTTCATGATCCAAAAACTGACAGAAGGCGGTAGTAAAAAGAATTGATAAATGTGTATTCACATGTAAACGCTTGTTAAAAACTTATATATAACTTTTTCACTATAGGTATTTTATTATGTTTTTAGCTAGAACTGGACAATAATACCTGCAAATAACAGATGATATATGATATATTGCAACATTACTTTGTTTGCACCTTTTTGTATTTTGTCACAATATAGCCAATGATTGGTAATTATACCTCCTTCAGGGGGTGTGTACTGTTAACTTACTCTGATTGGTCTCTCTAGCCTCTTTAAGGAAACTTTTTTTAAATTTGAATACAGCCTGATGAAACTGCGTTTTACACAAAGAAACGTATTGCTGTTTTTAACTGTGAATTAAAATGATTTTTACTACCGCCTTCCGTCAGTTTGTATCACGAACTGACACAGGACATATACACATACGCACACGGTTTACTAGTGCCTGTAGAGGCCCAAACCAGCAGAAGCGGTCGTTGGTTGTATATTGGACGCATGCTCTATGAGGGAACCAAGGTGAGTCGTGACATATGAAGGTTTGTTCAGAGACCACCTGAGAAGTTACGAGCACTTATCTAAGAAATGGAGCAAGCCGAGTAGCTCTGATGTCCCGGCCTGCCTGTTAAGCACATTTACACTGTGCTTTCTATCAAGTTAGTTTAAATCACCTTATTTTATTATTCCTCTGTGTGACGATACCACACTATGAGGTGCCTCTGTTTGTTCTTCTACTTCTAGATACACAGACACGATTGTTGGAAATTCAAGAGAGCAGCCCTCACAGACAGTGGAATTGGTTCGCATTGAAGACTATACATTTACTAGCATTGAATCTAACATTGCACATTTGCATTTCTTTCATGTAATTGGCAAGAGTCCATGAGCTAGTGACGCATGGGATATACAATCCTACCAGGAGGGGCAAAGTTTCCCAAACCTCAAATGCCTATAAATACACCCCCCACCACACCCACAACTCAGTTTTACACTTTGCCTCCTATGGAGGTGGTGAAGAAGTTTGTGCTTGATTTTTTTTCTATGATAATTACTTCTAAGCATTTTGAAGCCCAATTCCTCTCAGAGTACAGTGTTTGTCAGAGGGATGTGAAGAGAGTATTGCCTATTGATTTTTATGGTTTCTCTCATGGGAAAATCTTTTAAAGGGTTCTCTGTTTTCGGTCGTAGGGCTTCATCTCCTACCTCCCTTTTCAGATCGACAATATACTCTTATACCATTACCTCTGCTGATAGTTTTCAATACTGGTTTGGCTATCTGCTATATGTGGATGGGTGTCTTTTGGTAAGTATGTATCATTATTTAAGACACTCTCAGCTATGGTTGGCACTTTAAGTATTTATATAAAGTTTTAAATATATGTATTTACTAATATTTGTCATGAGTCAGGTCTATGTATATTTCCCTTTTACAGTCTAACAGTTTCAGTATGGGAATAGTGTTTAAGAAGTTATTTTTCTTACCTGGGGTTTAGTCCTTTTTTTCAATTTGACTGTTTTTCCTCAATTTCGTGCGCAAATCTAGGCTCACGAGATTGCAAAATGCTGTTATTTACTGCATCATTCTTGGCGCAAACATTTTCTGCCATGAATGTGCATCTTTAGTGACGCAAGTTTCGTCATTTCCTGTGTCTTAGTTGACAATGGGATTCTTTGGCGCAAAGTTGCACTAGGTATGACCCGAGCAGCATCATTGCTGGATGTTGGTTGGCGCCAAAACATTTTTCACTTAATTTTGCGCATGGCTCATTCTTGGCGCCTAAAAATTAGTTATATTACCCCACTTCCTTTATGCTCCTTGCTCTCTTTATATCTCAGAGGGCTATGCTGTTTGCTTTTTTGCCTATTTTTAGCATATGCATTTTTTCCCATTCCTGAAATTGCTATATGAGGAAATTGGATGTTTTGTTTAATGATATTTTTTTCTTTTACATTTACAAGATGTCTCAATCTGATCCTGTTTAAGAAGCTACTGTAGGAACCATGTTGCAAGCTGAGATTATATCTCCGGCTATTTTATGTATCAGTTGTCATGATAAGCTTTTGCATTCAGATGTTTCTATTAGTACTAATACAGCATCTGTTGTTCCCTCAACGTCTAATGTACATAATATCCCTGTTGATGTTAAAAATTATATTGCTGATGCAATTCAGAAGGCTATGTCTGCTATTTCACCTTCTAATAAACGTAAAAGGTCTGTTAAAACTTCTCATAAAGCTGATTAAATTTGTAATGACCGACAACATACTGATATATCCTTCTCTGATGAGGATCTCTCAGGTTCAGAAGATCCGACCTCAGATACTGAGATTGATAAATCTTATCTTTTTAAGATTGATTATATTAATTCTTTTTTAAAAGAAGTATTGATTACTTTGGATATGGAGGTTGATCCTCTTGATAACAAAACCAGTAAGCGTTTAAATACCGTTTTTAAACCTCCTGTGGTTACTCCTGAGGTCTTTCCTGTTCCAGATGCTGTCTCTGATGTGATTGCTAAGGAATGGTCTAAGCCTGGTACTTCTTTTAATCCTTCTTCTAGGTTTAAAAAATTGTATCCTTTGCCAGTGGCTAGTTTAGAGTTTTAGGAAAAAGTCCCTAAGGTTGATGGGGCTATTTCTACTCTTGCTAAACGTACTACTATTCCTATGGAAGATAGTACTTCTTTTAAGGATCCTTTCGATAGAAAGATTGAATCTTTTCTAAGGAAAGCTTATTTATATTCTGGCTATATTCTTAGGCCTGCCATTTATATGGCTGATGTTGCAGTTGCTTCAACTTTTTGGTTGGATAGCTTAGCACAACAGGAAACAGATCCTGTTTTGTCTAGCATTGTTCATTTTCTTCAACATGCTAATCATTTTATCTGTAATGCTATTTTTGATATTATCAAAATTGATGTTAAGTCTATGTCTTTAGGTATTTTAGCTAGAAGAGCTTTATGGCTTAAATCATGGAATGCTGATATGGTATCTAAATCTAGATTATTATCTTTATCTTTCTAGGGTAATAATTTGTTTGGTTCTCAGTTGGATTTTATTATTTCCACTGTCACTGGGAGAAAAGGAGTTTTTCTTCCCCAAGATAAAAAAAATCTAAGGCTAAATCTAAAGCTTATAATCGTTTTTGTTCCTTTCATCAGAATAGGGAACAGAAAACCACTCCTTCCCCTAAGGACCCTGGTTCCAATGGGAAGCCATCTTCAAGTTGGAATAAATCCAAGCCTTATAAGAAACCAAAGCCAACTAGCCACCAAGACTGCATGAAGGTGCGGACCTCATTCCAGTTCAATTGGTGGGGGACAGATTAAAATTATTTCAAGACATTTGGGCAGATTCCGTTCAGAATCAGTGGATTCAGAACATTGTCTCAGGGGTATCGAATAGGTTTCAGCATAAGACCTCCTGTAAGAAAATTCTCTGTCTCAAGTTCCAACAAATCCTGTGAAAGCTCAGGCCTTTCTTAAATGTGTTTCAGATCTGGAACTTTCAGGGGTAATTGTTCCAGTTCCACTTCTGGATAAGGGTCTTGGTTTTTATTCAAATCTATTCATTGTCCCAAAAAAACAAAATTTATTCAGACCAGTCCTGGATCTGAAGTTTTTGAATCGTTTTGTAAGGGTCCCAACTTTCAAGATGGTGACTATAAGGATTATTCTGCCTTTTGTTCAGCAAGGTCATTACATGTCCACAATAGACTTACAGGATGCATATCTTCACATTCCGATTCATCCAGACCACTATCGGTTTCTGAGATTCTCTTTTCTAGAAAAGCATTACCAATTTGTTGCTCTTCAATTTGGTCTAGTGACAGCTCCAAGAATCTTCTCAAAGGTTCTAGGTGCCCTTCTATTTGTAATCAGAAAGCAGGGTATTGCGGTATTTCCTTATTTGGACAATATCTTGGTTCTAGCTCAATCTTTTCGTTTAGCAAAATCTCACACGAACCAACTAGTGTTGTTTCTTCAAAGCTTATTTGGAGGCGGGGCAATCTCCACCTCAGAGAATTACAGCTCATTCTACTAGATCAGTCGCCAATTCTTGGCCTTTTAAGAATGAAGCTTCGGTTGATCAGATTTGCAAAGCAGCAACTTGGTCTTCTTTGCATACATTTACTAAATTTTACCATTTTTATGTAATTGCTTCTTCTGAAGCAGTCTTTGGTAGGAAAGTTCTTCAGGCAGCTGACTCAGTTTGATTCTTCTGCTTATGATTTAAGTTTTTTTCTTGAAATTTATAAGAAAGACTTATTTTTTTTATGGATTTAATTTTTCAGTGGAAATAGCTGTTTTTATTTTATCCCTCCCTCTCTAGTGACTCTTCTGTGGACTTCCACATCTTGGTTATTTCTATCCCATACGTCACTAGCTCATGGACTCTTGCCAATTACATGAAAGAAAACATAATTTATGCAAGAACTTACCTGATAAATTAATTATTCATATTGGCAAGAGTCCATGAGACCCACCCTTTTTTATGGTGGTTATGATTTTTTGTATAAAAGCACAATTATATTTCCAGTTCCTCTTTTTTACTCCTTATTTTATCACCTCACTGCTTGGCTATACATTAAACTGAGTTGTGGGTGTGGAGGGAGAAGTATTTATAGGCATTTGAGGTTTGGGAAACTTTGCCCCTCCTGGTAGGATTGTATATCCCATGCGTCACTAGCTCATGGACTCTTGCCAATATGAAGAAAAAATAATTTATCAGGTAAGTTCTTACATAAATTATGTTTTTTTGTACATAATTATGTTTCAGTTTTAAACTGTGCACCCTTCTCTAACTGGATATAGTGGAGCAGCATCATTATATCCTTTTTTGGATAAATATGGCAAGGCCTAGTAGCATTAGCAAAAAAACCTAAAGTCTCAGGGTTAACTTTATTAAGCTGCACTTGCAGTTCTTTTCCGGCTACAGTTGTATGCAAAATTTAAGGCACCCCTGACAAGTTCTATGATTTTCATTTATAAATAATTGGGTGTTTGGATCAGCAATTTCATTTTGATCTAACAAATAACTGAAGGACACAGTAATATTTCAGTAGTGAAATGAGGATTATTGGATTAACAGAAAATGTGCAATATGCATTAAAACGAAATTAGACAGGTGCATACATTTAGGCACCCTTGTCATTTTGTTGATTTGAATACCTGTAACTACCTAGCACTGATTAATTGGAACACACAATTGATTTGGTGAGTCCATTAAGCCTTGAAATTCATAGACAGGTGCATCCAATCATGAGAAACGGTATTTAAGGTGGCCAATTGCAAGCTGTTGTTCTTTTTGACTCTCCTCTGAAGAGTGGCAACATGGGGGCCTCAAAACAACTCTCAAATGACCTGAAAACAAAGATTGTTCAACATTATAGTTTAGGGGAAAGCTACAAAAAGTTATCACAGAGATTTAAGCTGTCAGTGTCCACTGTCAGGAACATAGTGAGGAAATGGAAGACCACAGGCACAGTTCTTGTTAAGGTCAGAAGTGGCAGGCCAAGTAAAATATCGGAGAGGCAAA
Source organism: Bombina bombina (assembly GCF_027579735.1). Taxonomy (NCBI): domain Eukaryota; kingdom Metazoa; phylum Chordata; class Amphibia; order Anura; family Bombinatoridae; genus Bombina; species Bombina bombina. The sequence goes on from NC_069503.1 coordinate 248,642,784, forward strand.
GGATTGTGACAACGGTCAAAAACAGCCCACAGACCACCTCCAAAGACCTACAACATCATCTTGCTGCAGATGGTGTCACTGTGCATCATTCAACAATTCAGCACACTTTGCACAAGGAGACTGATGCGGAAGAAGCCTTTTCTGCACACACGCCACAAACAGAGTCGCTTGAGGTACGCAAACGCTTCATTTTGGAAGAAGGTGCTGTGGATTGATGAAACAAAGATTGAGTTATTTGGTCATAACAAGGGGTGTTATGCATGGCGGCAAAAGAACACAGCGTTCCAAGACAAACACTTGCTACCCACAGTAAAATTTGGTGGATGTTCCATCATATGTGGGGCTGTGTGGCCAGTGCCGGTACTGGGAATCTTATTAAAGTTGAGGGTCGCATGGATTCCACTCAATATCAGCAGATACTTGAGAATAATGTTGAGGAATCAGTTACAAAGTTGAAGTTACGCCGGGGCTGGATATTTCAACAAGACAACGACCCAAAACACTGCTCAAAATCTACTCTGGGATTTATGCAGAGGAACAAGTACAATGTTCTGGAATGGCCATTCCCGTCCCCAGGCCTGAATATCATTGAAAATCTGTGGGGTGATTTGAAGCGGGCTGTCCATGCTCGGCAACCATCAAACCAAACTGACCTGGAGATGTTTTGCAAGGAGGAATGGTCCAAAATACCTTCATCCAGACACTCATTACAGGCTATAGTAAGCGTCTAGAGGCTGTTATTTCTGCTAAATGAGGCTCTACTAAATATTGATGTGATATTTCTGTTGGGGTGCCCAAATGTATGCGCCTGTCTATTTTCGTTTGGATGTATATTGCACATTTTCTGTTAATCCAATAAACCTCATTTCACTACTGAAATATTACTGTGTCCTTCAGTTATTTGATAGATCAAAATGAAATTGCTGATCTAAACACCCCATTATTTATAAATGAAAATCATGGAAATTGTCAGGGGTGCCTAAACTTTGGCATACAACTGTATGTGGAACAGGTTTGCATAAGCGAGCCGGCTGCCACATATTTAAAAAGACCAGTCAACAATACAGGATACCATCATGAATGTGTTCACAATATAAACATAGGTTTATATAGAGCTGTAACTGTGTAAGTTGCATTTTTTTGTTTAGAAATTTTTAAAGCTTTCACTGTCCTGTGTCACGTGGGTAAGATTGCCAAATAAAAAATGCATATACGTATATGCATTTTTCTGCCTCTGCTCATGTGAAACCGTAAATGAAGTCACATGTGACATCACTGGCACAGCGGTACTGCGCTTCTTTTCTGGAGCAGTGCACATACAATATTGCGCACTGTCTACAGAAACAGAAGAGCGCCTGCGTGCTAGAAAAGTAGAAGACAGAGCGTGTGTGTGGCTGTCAGCCTATGATCCTAACCGTTGACCACAATCCAATGTAAGTATTTTTGTGCAGCTGTGAATGTTAAATGTTAGCGAAAGAATGAGCCATGTGGGAGCACACTAGGACATTTACAATGTAATTCACTTACTTACCAATATTGGACTAATAGTCAGAGAATCACAATAATGTGGCAGCGACACAACTGGCAGGAAGTTACAGCTCTAAATGCTATACAGCAGAGCTTCTCCCTTTTATGCTGTGCCTGCAAGTAAAAGTAACTGTGTTTGTGCACATGCGGGAGGGTGTGTGTCACATGCACATGACTGGGGGTGATGTGCACCCAAGGTAAATCATGTGAGTGCCTCATGCACACATTGATAATAATAATGCAAAATTGCTAACATCTGATTAGATGCAATAAGTAGTCAGTCACAGTGAGCCCACCCTCCCCTAAACATGGGCGTTTGACCCACAGAGCCATTTGTAATACGGACAAGATTAAAGTAAGTTTTTCTCTTAATTTTACATTCAAAGCTTATCATTTGAGTACTCATATACATTATAGATTTATTCAGCTATGCAGTTGTACATTTATTTTGGTTTTGGTCATGTGGTGTGTTGACTGGTCCTTTAAGAAGTAAAAAACGCTTCTTTTTCCTCTCTGCCTCCTCAGAAGTGGCACAATGACCCTGACACTCACTTGTTTGGGGTGATTGACATTCCCTCCTCTAGCGCAATTGGTTGTGCAGGAGCAGAGGGCGGCATTGCGCAAGAAACCTCTGTTACAAATGTGTATAAATGTACCTGCTATAAACTGTTCTTAGGTTATAATATTTACCTGAAGCTCTGCCATGATCTTTACTCCTTCCTCCTCCTCTTCCTCCTCATCGTCCTTTACAATTGAGGGTTTGACTTGAGCTAACTTTGAATTTAAACTCTGATCTTCTGTTTTTAGTGCTTTGGGTGGCAGTACCGGAAGCAATTCCTCATTAGAATCCTACAGTTTCAAACACAGATTGTTATCTCATAAAAACATGCTATGAGGAATAATATAATGTAACATAAGTATTTTTTGGTAGTTTGTTATTATTATTATTATTATTATTATTATTATTAGTAGTAGTAGTAGTAGTAGTAGTAGTAGTAGTATTTTAGAAGTAAAACAAGATATATACACCAACAGGAACAAGAAAAGCATTGTCTAAAGTTTGACTAGACATTTCAATATATTGACCAATACATAGAACAAAAGACAAAGGCAATGTCACCGTCTGGGATGTTGGCCTTTGATTTCTCTTTAAAGGGATGTGCTAAGTGGCTGCTACATTTCAAGTGCTGGAGATCCAATCGCTGCTGGCTCGGGCAAACTCATATACAGTAGCAAACCTACTACCCTGGTAGAAATATTTATTTGTGCCCCCCAAATGTAATTCACTAGTAAGCAATAGTAATACTATACATGCTGGTCTGTATAACAATTTTGAGTATATACAGATAGATCTTCATCCTGCACTAATATAAAGCTCATTTGCACCCTCTGCATATGCCTATATACAGACTGGCTGCTATGGGCCTCAGTACCACTGCACCATTGGTAGTTGTGCTAGATGGAATAGTGTCCCTGGTTGTAATATGTATTTAAAACAAATAAGTTACAAAAATCATAAATACTAAATCTGAATACAACAAGTTTGGACAATAATTATTCACTCATTAAAGGCCAGATTACGAGTGGTGCATGAACAGCTACGCACAAGTGATATTAAGTTTAGCGCAGGTGTCGGTGCATGTTGGAAATAGCGCGTGTATTATAAGTTGAAAGTAAACTAGTTCGCTCTAGCAAAATTTACTTTAATGCGCTTCAGGTTATCGTGATTTCAGAGCTCTGGTTAACGATTACACTCAAATAAAAACATAAAAAATACATTTAAAAGTAAAGTTACGCTCATAACAACACTGTCTTTAGGTGCGTTATTGAAATATTACATATAAAATATTTAAAAAAATGAATACAAAATAATAAAAAAAAAATATTAAACATACTTTAAAATATATAGATATATTCTTTGGATTGTTTAGAATATTTTACAATTTTTTAAATATTTAATAATTTTTTACAAATATTTTTATATGTAATGTCAATAACACGCCTTAAGACTACTAAGTTTTCATGTGTGCTATCCTGACCGCAATAAATTCTAAATCGAGAAACACAATGCTCAAAATGCATATTTTACATTCCTATGTTCTTCACATAAAAAATAATGTACTTTTATTATTAAAGCTGTATTTCTATATATATATATTGGATACTGTTCATGTAAAATACATATCTATAGGAATAGATATGCAGGTATATATATATATATATATATATATATATATATATATATATATATACACACACACACACATACATACACACAGGTATAAGTGTATATATATATATATATATATATATATATCTCAAGGGGATATGTGTAAGCGCTATAATACCCTTATGCTGCAATAACAACAACAACAGAAGGTCAGGGACAAGTGTACAATAAACTAGAAAGTGACAAACTTGCAAAACAATGCTCAAATGCTGCTATCAGAAAAAAAGACTGAACCTTTAAGGTCACTACAGTAAAGAAAGTCTATACAAAAAACAATGCTAAAAAGGAAGATCAGACAGCGCTCTCAAGATGTTCGCCAATAGCCAGAGGATTAAAAGGAAAGAAATAGCAAAATAAAAACAAAAAGAAGAAAACAACAGTGTAATCTAATAATAGATACAAGGGCAATCTGAAGAAGTGAATTGTATTTCACGAAATGCGTTAGGGTGCACTGTCAGAAAAAAGGGTATGGTTGGGGTCCGTTTGTGAACACTTAGGGTACAACTGCTGTGGTTGTACCCTCAATGGATCATAATAACACCTTAAGGAACTAATATATACCATTTAGCGGTAAATAAGGTACAAATATGTTTCCAACTGTCAAAGGGTCCATGTCTGTACCATTTAATCCCCGAAAAAAGGTACAATCACTTGTGTGACTAAAAGGTTGAGGGGGATGGGTGGTTCAAGGCTGCCAAACCCTGCAAGTCCATATCATTTGTACAGCTCAATTATTTATATTCACATAACTGTCAGTCACCCAAAATGAATCATACATGTTGTACAGCAAAATAATTATGTTCAATCGTTGTTGGTAATATGCAAGAAGTGGGCAAAGCAAACAAAATACTTAAAGGGACAGTCTACACCAGAATTGTTATTGTTTAAAAAGATGGATAATCCCTTTATTACCCATTCCCCGGTGTTGCATAACCAACAGTTATATCAATATATGTTTTACCTCTGTGATTACCTTGTATCTAAGCCTCTGCAGACTGCCCCCTTATCTCAGTGCTTTTGACAGGCATGCAGTTTAGCCAATCAGTGCAGACTCCTAAATAACTACATGGGAGTGAGCATATTGTTATCTATATGACACACATGAACTAGTACTGTCTAACTGTAAAAAACTTTCAAAATGCTCTGAGCTAAGAGGCAGTTTTCAATGGTTTAGAAATCATTTTGAGCCTACCTAGGTTTAGCTTTTGAAAAATACCACCAAGGGAACAAAGCAAATTTAGTGATAAAAGTCAATTGGAAAGTTGTTTACATTTTCATGCCCTATCTGAATCATGAAAGTTTAATTTTGACTAGACTGTCCCTTTAATAGCCCATATATTCAATGATACTGTGTTGCTGGTTCTAGTAGCAAACAAACACTTAACATTTTAATGTTTATATTTAGAGCATCAAGATGTTAACTCTTAAAAATAAAGCAAATTTATTAACTAAAATTACAAAGAAAAAAACTCTATAAAATAAACAAGAGCTATTTAAGAACCAGTTTTAAAAAAAATAAAATAAAATTGTAACCGTTCCCCAGTCACATACATGGACATTGTGTAACACGCCATAGCGCCATCTGTTGGTTGAAAGTTCCTTGACATGTGTAACACAGCTCCATCTATTGGTAGAAGGTTTATCACCAAAATGTGTACTTGGGAAATATACTCATTTGCATATATTTTGCATAGAATGAAAATTCAATGTATGGTTGTGAATTTTATCGTTTATCCCTCCCCTGAATCCCCCTTCTTGTTGTTAGTTATATTTTATTATTATGTTGTTTTCTATATGTTTTCTATATATTTATGTTTTATGTGGCATGTCACCCTAAATTAAATGGGGTATTTTTAGAGTCTAGTACAGAGTACAGGTGGTTCTGTAGTAGTCTTTGGAATTGCTACATGGCTACAGTTAAGTATACAAACTTTTTTTTTCTCTAAAGCTGCAGTGTAGTGATGTGCAGTTCGGTTCTTTTGGGTGAACCGGTTCATTTCGGACGGTTCGATTAACTGAACCGGTTCATGAACCGATTCACCAGTTCACCTACTGAACATGAGGTAGAGGCTCTACCTCATGTTCAGTAGGTGAACTGTAGAGCCGCAGATTTGTTTCCTGCAGTGCTAAGTGCTGTATGTAAATGACTCAGTGTACTGTAACTCTAATGAATCATTTAGATAACAGTACACTGATTCAAATAACAGGTCACACTCGCAGCGGTTCTCAACAGACCCCTGCAATTACATTAACCCATTCAGCATCCCATGTTTGTGTGTGTGTATATATATATATATATATAATTTGTAGCTGTTGCTAAGTAAAAGTTAGCTTAGATATAGAGGAAGAACAACAAATTATATATATATATACACAAACATGGGATGCTGAATGGGTTAATGTAAATGCAGGGGTCTGTTGAGAACTGCTGTGAGTGTCATCAGTGAATCAGTGTACTGTTAGTTAACTCGTATGCAATGAATCTGTCTGTTAACAGTACACTGAGTCGTTTTCTAACAGTTCACTTCTTTTGAATCAGTGAACTGTTAACAGACTGATTCATTGCAGACGAGTTAGCTAACAGTTCACTGATTCAACAACACTGGTAATATGATCCTAGAGTGAGATTCTGCTGTGTGATTCATTAAAGGAGGAGTTAGCAGAGCAGAACTCACTCTAGGATCATATTACCAGAGTGCTGCTGATGACTCAGGAACTGAACTGTTTCAAACGAATCAGTTCAGTCTGATGTACTGATTCATTCAGTTCAGTGAAAAGATCCGGTTCAAATGAACGATTCGTTCATGAACCGGACATCACTACTGCAGTGTGGCTATTGTAATACTGCCTGAAAAAGTACACATTAAATGAATGCATATTTGAAAATGTTATATAAAAAATTAATGAAACAACATTTGTAATATGCTGTGTTGAGTACAAATTTCCAATCATGAGGTACAAAGGGCTTGTCACTGGGGCAGTACCCTTAAAAGGCCAAATTTGCACAATTTTTTAAGGGTACAATATGGTACTATAGGACTGAGGTCCAATCTAGTCAACAAAGGTACATATTTGCCTTTGAAAGGTACAATCTGCAAGGGTACCAATTTGTACCCATTTTAAAGGGTACAGCAGGTGTACCTTTGAGGGTACTGCCCCAGTGACAAGCTGTTGTACCTCTAAAGGTACAATTTTTGCACATTTTTTCTGACAGTGTGGAGCTACACAGCGTGTGACGTTACATCCGGCCCAGCGGTCCAGGAGGATCGAGACATTTTACCGGAGCTGGTATTTATTTTAACGTTTCAGGATTAACCATCTCCTCGTGATTAGGAGCCCTACATCTAGCTTCCAATACCCGACTTCAGACTGATAAGTATACTGGATAACTTATAGTATACTTGTATTGGAACTTACTATTGGGATTGTTTCTTTTGGTAACTTACCGTTTCTGCCTCACACTGACTACAGGAACTTTGTGAGTTCAGGATCTCAAAACGTACCTATCATTGCTAATAACTTTGTGTGCCCATCATTTCCTCTTGTGCTTTTGTGTGTTTTAAGCTACACCATTTTTAAACCAAGTATGTATTTTTATATAGACTACAGGAAATTTGTGGGTTCAGGATAATTTAACGAACCACCCACTACTTACAACTCCCTTTTTTATGTTTTTGGGATTGCAAACACAGTTTTGAACCTACCTGTGTGTTTCAAATCATACATTTTAAATATTAAATTTTCTTTACCATAATCTTTGCAGTTTATATCGTTACTTTTCAACTTAACACTTCACCTCACAGGTGTCTTGGTTTGAATACTTAAGAGCGGGTATATCAATTTCTGATTCATTGTAATCTATGATCTGAACACAGCATAAATGATACACTTCATCAGATCCATTGTTTATTAGGACCTACAGATGAATTAATTTACTAACACCTTTAAATTTACTAGGGAGACATTCCCCTTACAGGCTTTGATTATACCTCATATTTTTGAGGGTTGGCAAGGTGAGCATAACAACTCACATTTTTTCTGATACGTATCTTATCAGATTACACTATGTTGTTTTTTATTTTTGTTTTGCTATTTCTTTCCTTTCCTTTTAATCCTCTGGCTATTGGCAAACATCTTGAGAGCGCTGTCTGATCTTCCTTTTTAGTGTATATATATATATATATATATATATATATATATATATATATATATATATATATATACATACACACACACACACACACACAGGTGAAACTCGAAAAATTAGAATAGTGTGCAAAGTTAATTTATTTCACTAATGCAACCTAAAATAATATATGAGATAGACTCATTACATGCAAAGCAAGATAGTTCAAGCCGTGATTTGTCATAATTGTGATGATTATGGCTTACAGCTCATGAAAACCCCAAATCCACAATCTCAGAAAATTAGAATATTACATAAAACAAGGATTGCACATAGAACAATATCGGACCTCTGAAAAGTATAAGCATGCATACTGTATGTACTCAGTACTTGGTTTGGGCCCCTTTTGCAACAATTACTGCCTCAATACGGCGTGGCATGGAAGCTATCAGCCTGTGGCACTGCTGAGGTGTTATGGAAAACCAGGATGCTTCAATAGCGGCCTTCAGCTCTTCTGCATTGTTCGGTCTCATGTCTCTCATCTTTCTTTTGGCAATGCCCCATAGATTCTTTATGGGGTTCAGGTCAGGCGAGTTTGCTGGCCAATCAAGCACAGTAATCCCATGGTCATTGAACCAGGTTTTGGTGCTTTTGGCAGTGTGGGCAGGAGCCAAGTCCTGCTGGAAAATGAAGTCAGCATCCCCATAGAGCTTGTCTGCGGAAGGAAGCATGAAGTGCTCCAAAATCTCCTGGTAGACGGCTGCGTTGACTCTGGACTTAATGAAGCACAGTGGACCAACACAAGCAGATGACATGGCTCCCCAAATCACCACAGACTGTGGAAACTTCACACTGGACTTTAAGCATCTTGCAGTGTGTGTCTCTCCATTCTTCCTCCATACTCTGGGTCCTTGGTTTCCAAATGAGATGCAAAATTTGCTCTCATCAGAAAAGAGGACTTTGGACCACTGAGCAACAGACCAGGTCTGTTTTTCTTTAGCCCAGGTAAGACGCTTCTGACATTGTTTGTTGTTCAGGAGTGGCTTGACAAGATGAATGCGACATTTGAAGCCCATGTCCAGGATCTGTCTGTGTGTGGTGACTCTTGATGCACTGACTCCAGCCTCAGTCCCCTCCTTGTGAAAGTCCCCAGCACTTTTGCATGGCCTTTTCCTGACAATCCTCTCCAGGCTGCGGTCATACCTGCTGCTTGTGCACCTTTTTTTTCCACACTTTTCCCTTCCACATAACTTTCTATTAATGTGCTTTGATACAGCACTTTGGGAACATCCAATTCTTTTGCAATTACATTTTGAGGCTTTCCATCCTTATGGAGGGTGTCAATGATGGTTTCTGCACAACTGTCAGGTCAGCAGTCTTTCCCATGTTTGTGATTCCTACTGAACCAGACTGAGAGACCATTTAAAGGCTCAGGAACCATTTGCAGGTGTTATGGCTTAATTATCTGATTCGAGTGGGACACTTTGAGCCTAGAATATTGCACCTTTTCACAAAATTCTAATTTTCTGAGATTGTGGATTTGGGGTTTTCATGAGCTGAAAGCCATAATCATCACAATTATGACAAATCACGGCTTGAACTATCTTGCTTTGCATGTAATGAGTCTATCTCATATATTAGTTTCACCTTTTAAGTTGCATTAGTGAAATAAATTAACTTTTGCAAAATATTCTAATTTTTCGAGTTTCACCTGTGTGTGTGTGTGTGTGTGTGTGTGTATATATATATATATATATATATATATATATATATATATATATATATATATATATATATATATATATCTGTGTGTATTTAAGAATAAAAATAACATTAAATATAAATATAAAGTAAAGCACATTTAAACACAAATATTTATTTGCACACACATATATAGACATATATATAAGTGCATTGGAGCCCTTTGCAGTTAAGTAGATTAAAAAAAAAAAGAAAAAACATATTTATGCAATATTTATATTTAATAAAGTGTTTAACTATGTATTTATGTATCTATGTATATATTTATGTCAATATATAATCATCTATAGATATATATTTTACCAAAAACATTATATATATATATATATATATATATATATATATATATATATATAT